>NW_010358941.1:37900-52345 GCF_000414095.1 Morus notabilis | reverse complement strand
AAAAAATATTTAAAAAGAATTTTATTTTTTTTTTTTTTTTTTTTTTTTTTTTTTTTTTTTTTTTTTTTTTGTGTGTGGAAGAATATGGCTCCTTACTTACTTCTGGTCTAGCTATCACTGCTTATGTTTAAGCTTTATTCGCTTTTTTCTCATTATTTTAACTGATATATTTTAGTCGTTGTTTCTTATTGGTTTCGATATCTTCTTCAAAATTAACTTCTCAAAGCATCACATACTTTTAACATCTTGGACTCAAGAGACTTTGTTAGGGTGACAGAATGTGCTCGATATTTCAATCGGATGCGTCGGTAAGTTTGATTTTCCTATAAAGGTATTCAATTTGTAGAGCTTTACTTTGTAACTATGCTTGGCGTAATACTAAGTTTGCATTGAATCTGGGTCTTACCTGTGTGTTTATTAGGATCGGTAATATGTGTCACGACACGACAACATGATTCAAAAATGACACGACAACACGACTCGAAAATGACACGAATTTTGCTATGGTTGAGAAAAAAGAGGTTCGGGTCAGAATTGGGTTGACCTGAAATTGACACGAAAAACACGAATCAATTTTGGGTTAGACCCGCCTAATCCGAACACGACACGAAACTCGTAGAAAATAAAAAATTCATATATTTTTCATTAGATATTTTTTATTTTATTATAAACTTGTGATATTATGATAGTTATACTCAAAATCTTATATTATTATTTGCTTAATTTCAATGGATATTATTATATTTTAGTATGTTATGAATTTTAAGTTATTTCTAATATGTAAAAAGCTAAATAAAAATATACAATTTTCGGGTTCACGGGTCAATTTCGTGTCACAGGTAATTTTCGTGACGTGTCGTGTCAACCCATAGAGTGGTCGTGTCGTGTTCGTGTTGTGGTTTTTAAAAAAATTCATGTCACAGGTCGTGTTCGGGTTGACTGTAAATTTAGAATGAAATTATCAAAATATGACACGAACACGACACGTGACACGAAGTGCCACCCCTAGTGTATCAACACTAGGGGTGGCACTTCGTGTCACGTATTGTGTTCATGTCGTGTTTTGATTGTTTCTTTCTAAATTTACAGTCAACCCGAACACAACCCGTGACACAAAATTTTTTAAAAACCGCAACACGACCACTTTACGGGTTGACACGACATGAAAATGACCCGTGACACGAAATTGACCCGTGAACTCAAAATTCACATAAAAATTGTATATTTTATTTAGGGTCCGTTTAGTTCGCTGATTCGAGTTTTTAATTCGAGTTAAGATGTGACGTTATGTGAGAGCTTTTTACTGTAACAAAAAAGTTAGATGTGACTGTTTTTTAGAGCTTTTTACTGTAGCAAAACTCGAATTCTAAACTCGAATCGACGAAATGAACGGGGCCTTAGTTTTTTACATATTAGAAATAACTTAAAATTCATAACACACTAAAATACAATAACATCCATTGAAATTAAACAAATTATAGTATAAGATTTTGAGTATAACTATCATAATATCACAAATTCATAATAAAATCAAAAATATATAATGAAAAATATATGTATTTTTTAATTTTTTACGAGTTTCGTGTCGTGTTCAGGTTGCGGGTCCAACCCGAAATTGACATGTGTTTTTTGTGTCAATTTCAGGTCGACCCAATTTTAACCTGAATCTCTTTTTTTTCTCAACCTTAACCTGCGAAATTCATATCATTTTCGAACCGTGTTGTCGTGTTGTGATCTATATTGCCAGCCCTATTGATATTAATACTATGTTAGGGGCGTTAAATAGGCAAAAGATGAAGCAATGTCTGTGCTCATTATGTGATTTAACAACCTATAATAACTTTTTTTTTAGTTTCAGCATTTCAGATTTTTATTTTCTACTATTCATGGATGACATTGGAGTGAGTGGCTTCTATACAATAAATGCTCTCCATTTTTGTGCTCGTTCTTAATCTTCTTGTTGCTACACCAATTTAGCTTGTCAATGCGCACAGCTTTAGTTGAAAACGAGGGGGAGCCCCTTGGATATCCGTTAGGCGTTGTTGACTTTCTTTTTCTTGGATTTCATCGGAACGTGTTTGAAGAATTTTCATTATTTTTGTTGCATGTTATATTTGGATTTAAAATCTGATTGTAATAGTATTGCTTTGTTTTTTTGGGTGAAATCTTGCAGTTAAAATACACTCTTTTTCAGATGCTAACTTAAAATTTTAACATGCATCTTTCATCTTTTTCAAACAAGCTTACGTAATAACAAGCCACTATTTCTCTCTAAATCAGACCACATTCCCACTCCCACTTCACACATTTCTCTTTGCACTCGTTATTTTACACAGTAGGTTGACAAAGGACCAAATGTTGTTGTATTTCTTGTTTGAGCGGCTTTCAAATGGCGTCTCGTATATAATTCCTAAGGTAATATATACACACATGTATACATATACATGCTCAAGCCTTAATGGGACGAAGTAACACCAAACAAATTTTGGTACAGTTTTTTTTTCTTTTTCTTTTTTTCTTTTCCCGATGTCTTCGTTTTTTTTTTCCTGCTCATTGCCTATGACAGGATATATTTTGCTCAATGTATTTTTTTTTCTCTCATTTTCTCCCAAAATGTTAGTTCATACAATAAAAAAAATATATGCGTATTACATTTTTTTATATAATATGTAATTTTCAAATAGTTTTCTATTGTTAGTAGATATCTTATTTACCATTGTTAATGTATCGCGTAAATTGGGGTTTCGACTAATTTAAGTGGACCGGATCAAAGTTTGTTAACCAAGAGTTGACCAAAACGTCACTCTCAAAAAGTTAGTCAAAAATGTTTAAAGTTGACTAAGTTGACCAACTGTCTGAAAAATACAGATAAAACGCGCATTAAACAGGAAATTAAACTGAACTAAAATAGAATACTTATTAAATAATCAATGGTTGAGATAAAAAATAACAAAATAATGGATAGAGGAGATTTTGACATGTGAAAAGAGGGATGAAGGAATGGCCGGCCAACTTGGTGAAGAAGAAATGAGATATTTTAGTAAATTTTGCAAAATGATCTTTAGAAAAGTCAAAATTTGCAACTTGAACCCTTGCTTTTGGGAAGGTCAGTTTATTAGTGAACAAACACAATGAAATGGTCATTTTTCATGTCAAGAACCCATGAGAGTTCATCCAAGAGAGAGAAGAATAAAAAAATTACTAAAAGTGAAGAAAAGTAAGTTTTAAGCGAGAATCGATCGAACTATTGAGGATTGCTAATTCTGGAGTTTGTTCTTCATTCTTCTATTCTAAGGTGAGATTTCAGTTTTCATTTTCTTTTTCTTACCTTGGCCGAATGGTTTAGAGTATGGAGAAAGGAATTGAAAGCTTAGGGTGCGTTTAGTTAGTATATTCATGTTATGATTTGAATTATGATTCGTGATTCGCTATAATATTTTTTCTTATAAAAAATACACGTAAATCAAGAATGATTCTGAATCATGATTTTAAATCTATGAATCAAACGTCATTAAAAGATGAATTTTAGGTTATTAGATTATATTTCTAGTAACTTTTAAGTATGAAAACCCTTTGCACATGAATTATAGTAGGACGAAGTAATACCAAACAAAATGTATACTATAATTAAGTTGATGACCAAACATGAATTAAGTTGATGACACGATGTATTTTCAATTCCACCACTGCATCCTTTAAGTTTTGTTTCTCTTCAAAACGAATTTAGTTTTTAATTTTAAATTTTTACAATTAAAATTTTTTTAAAAAATATCATATTTAATTTTTTTTATTATAATTAAAAATTCTTATAAAATATCACATAATTAAAATCCGTTTCGTTTTCAAGACCAGTCTGTTTTTTTTTTTCTTCTTTCATTTTTGTTCACTTTTGTTCAACTCTCTATCTCTCTCTCTCTCTCTTCCAAAAGCTTGAAAAGAAGAGCCATGGCGATTCGGTTCTCAGACCCCAGCCCTCTCAGCTAACCTTCTTCCACTCTAACCGCTTCCACCGCAAACTCGACGCCGCTCTCCGCCGCTCTCCGCCGCCGGTTCTCCAGAGCTTCCATCTCTGCGATTTGTAACTCCGCAGCTCTTCTGCACTCCTTGAAGGATTCAAATTCTATGCCCCAGAAACCCTCGGTTCTCACTTTCCAACAAGCAATTCAACGTCTCCAGGTCACTCTTCCACCATAGCCATTCCTTTCTTCACTTCAACTATTTATTAAAATGGACCTTCACGTTTATTCACTTATACATGTACACAGTACATTATTTCGGCTACTTTGTTCATACGGAATTGTGAGACATAGTCAAGAGTTTTGGTAGACGAAAATGTTCTTCTTCTTCTTGTTTTTTTTTTTTTTTTTTTTATAAAGATTTTGTTGATAGGTATAATGACAGTAATGGAAGTCAAATGAATCTGCTAAATGTGCTGCTTCGATCATACAACGATGGCTTGTTGTTAATGAAAAAAATTGTCATGATTGAACACCATATCTTTTTATAATATTTATGCATGCCAAATCGTTGATGATACATGAGTATTGGGCATCAGTTTGATGTTGTATAATACGATGTATCCCCCATCATTGATTGAAAATATTTCCAACAAAGAATTCGAGATATACTAGCATCTTATAATTATTCAGATAATTGTTCGTGTTGTTGCATATTAATGGAAACTAAGTAACTAATGGTGTCTATGTTGTATCAATGTTGTTTCTGCTCAAAAGTTGTACTTAGGTGTTATTGCAGTTTTTATATTTTTGCTACCTATATTAAACTAATGTTCATGACTCTTTTGCCTCACTAAGTTTCCATTGCTGGGACTATGAATCCTTTGACATGCCTAAGAGTTCTTGATCCTGAACCATAGAATGTTGCCTAAGTATGCAAAAGTTTGTTGTGACAATTACAATCAGTAAATAAATTACTAACTTTGTATTGATTTCCTGAAAGATAGTGTTACCATCTTTTGCAGTTTCATGTGCTTTGCCTCTGATATATTCGATGTATGTGCCAACCTATGTGTTTTTTTTTTTTTTTTTTTTAAGAATATAAGATAAACTATGACTGAAGATCAACATGCAAAGCCAAGCTCCTCTTTTCTTGCCAAGACATGCTAGCCTGCGAAACAGAGGAACACAAAAAATCATACCTTTTGAATTAAAATTAAGTGCTTTGTGCTGCTTAAACAAGTCATACCAAAGAATGATACCTTTTGAACACTACAAATCATACCTAGTGGTCCTTGGGTGTTCTATAAGAGAATATGGCTTTGAGCAGAGGTGGGTGATGTATGTTGACCATAGTAACTTGTTATATATAACTAATACAGAAATTTCAAAATGCTTCACTGTTTTAAGGTCACCTAGCCCGGTCTTAAACCCAAAAAGTTTAAGGTTGGTCTGGCTCAGTCCGGAATTTTATAAAGTATTTTCAAAAGAAATCTTTAAAAATATGGTGTTTGAGACGAGCTATCCCGACCCTAAAGGAGAGAGTCAGCCCAGTTTAACTCAGCTCTAAGCCCAAAAAATTTAGGACTAGACCGGACTAGGCCCGTGACAACAATAGTGGGCTTCAGGCTGGCCCGTTTATCCCAGCCTAAGCTTACAGCTCTAGTTTAAACGTATGAATGAGCGACAGCCTTCCAAATTACCCACAAGAATGCTTCTAAACCAACACGTACAGGCAAATCTATGAATGAATGCAAATACATGAGCCACTTCAACTGACCTCAATATGTGGCCGCACTCTATTAACTCGCTTGCAAGCCAATTCTGCAAGTGTTTTTTCAGCCGTGATGATAACTCCAGTTTTCTAAACCCGCAAACGTTAAATTTGTCGGTTCTCTAATCTCCATTGCTATCCTTTTATCTCCTGGATAATACAAACTTTTCTTTTGCATTTGGTTGATCATTTTAACAATCCATGCAATACTTGGATGGTTTCACTTTCACACTTGCGACAAGTTTGCCCAATCATTATACAATATAGACTTCGATGAATATGTAGCGTCTAAAAACTAACAAAGAGAAGTGCAAGAGAAGGGAGACAAAATCTATAAAACACTTATAATGGGGTGTGTTTGTCATTTCATGGAATAAGAAAGTAAGAATTAAGCACTATAAACCAAATCTTTAATTTTACCGTCCTACTGCCCTCTACTTAATGTACTGAGAAAGCCACTTGAAACCATCTCCATAGCCCATTTTCCTTACAATGCTGCACATGAAGACCTCAAGTGGGCGGACATTTGAATCTGCCAAGTTTACCTTACCTTTGCCTGTGGTAAAGTTGGTCAGGCCCAGGCTATAGCGCAGCTCATCTTCTGAAGCAGCATATGGGATATCGATCTTGTTTCCCAAAATAAGAAACGGAACATTCGCCAATACCTCGTCGGAGAGGAGAGCATCCAACTCTTTTTTTGACTCGGCGAATCTCTCCTTGTCAAAAGCATCCACCAGGTAAACAACCGCGTCCACCTTCACACACAAAATAAAGCAAATTTCTTTAAAAATAAAATGGAAGCCCAGTAAATAAATCAGAGACCTGGTATAGTAAAGCAAGACAATAACAAAAATTAAGCATAGTGGTCTATGGAAGGCCCCACTAATTCAGATTCCATAGAATTTTTTATTAAACAATCAGCAAAAGACTTCTCCCCGGGATATTCTTAAACGTGTTCAAGAATCACGTGTCGCTATATACAACTTCTATATGTTGGATATTCTTTTCCCTTAAACTTCGGTAACTAACCGAACAATGTGGTCCATCACATTCCATCACTTTAGGGACGTGATTAACCACGTCCACCCTCAGTTGCCCACCGTTGCCCACGTCTTGTGCACGTCCGAGAAGAACTCTGTGATAAGCAGAGTCTATTAAAGGGGCAATATACGTTGGTTTTGGTCCCCTAAGCCTGCAGTCTCTTTCAATTGCCAAAATACACCATCAAACAGAGATTGCGTGAGGTTTAGAAGAGCCTTAACTCGAATCAAACACTTTTCATAACCTTGAGTGAGTGAAAACGGCAATGGCAGGAGGTTCTCTTCGATCTGTTTCTTTAAATTTCACATTTGATCTAATTGCTATTTAGGATTGTTAAGAGCATGTTTAGATCATTAAGAAATTCTAACAGTTGGTATCAGAGCCTTAGTTTGTCTCTGCTTTGTTGTTCTTCACTCTGTTTTAATCTTTGTCAGTGTGAAAACTTTTGAATTCAAGGTTATGATTTAGACGTTTTTTATGGAAACTGAGATTAGGAATCATAGGAAATCGAATTTCTATCATTTTTGTGTTTTTAAATGTCGATTTTGGTGTCCTGGAAGCTAAGAAACCGTCGGGTTTCATTTCGGGTTGATACAGGGTCGAAGACGACCCGACTAGAGGTTGAAGATGATTCACGGGTGGCAAAAAACGACATGTCATTTTGCCTTTTGGTTTATAAAACGACATGTCGTTTCCTATTGCAAACATGCATAGGCCAATGCAAAAACGACATGTTGTTTTCATTTGACTAGGAAAATGACACGTTGTTTTCAACTAAAGAAAAGCGCAAGCAACAGGAAGAAACTACATGTCGTTGCCTTTTGGTTTATAAAACGACATGTCATTTTCTGTTGAAGATATGCGCAGGCCAGTGCCAAAACGACATGTTGTTTTCATTTGGCTATGAAAACGACGTGTTGTTTTCAATTAAAGAAATGTGCAAGCAACATGAAGAAACTACTGGTTCTCCATACCAGAATGGTGCGGCAGAAAGAAGAAACCTAACCTTAATGGACATGGTACGGAGTATGCATAGCAACTCCAAGCTTCCTGAATTCTTGTGGACCGAAGCTCTTAAAACGACAGCGTATATATTAAACCGAGTTCCAACCAAGGTTGTTCCAAAGACGCCTTTTGAGTTATTTAAGGGTTTGAAACCGAGTTTGTGACATGTGCGCGTTTGGAGATGCCCGTTTGAAGTAAGAGTTTATAACCCACATGAAAAGAAGCTAGACCCAAGGACTATTAGTGGGTATTTTATTAGATATGATGAAAAGTCTAAGGGATACAGATTCTAATGTCCATCTCACAGCCCTAGAATTGTGGAATCAAGAAATGCAAAGTTTCTTGAGAATGACTTTGATTAGTGGGAGCGATCGATTTCAGGACATTATTTCTGAAAGGAATCATATTGATACTCAACCTTACACTTCAAGTGACAGATTGATTGTCATTCACAGCACCCCTCAAGTTCAAACAGGTGTTGGACAACCAATTGTTAAAGTTTCACAAACTACTGATGACAATCCAGTGGATCAAGATGTTCAAGAATTACCAGAAATTATTGAACAACCAGTTGGACAACATGATCCTCAGAAAAATGTTGATACAACATTAAGGAGATCTACTAATGTAAGGAAATCAGCGATATCTAGTGATTATGTTATGTATCTATAAGAGTCTGACTACAACATTGGAGCCGAAAATGATCCTGAAACGTTTTCACAAGTCATGAGTTGCAAAGAATCAAATTTATGGTATGATGCTATGAAAGATGAGATGAATTCTATGGCAACTAATGGAGTCTGGGATCTTGTTGAGTTGTCTGATGGTGTCAAAGCCATAGGATGTAAATGAGTCTATAAGATGAAGAAAGACTCATTGGGCATCATTGAAAGATATAAAGCAAGACTCGTTGCTAAAGGGTTCACTCAAAAGGAATGAATTGACTACAAGGAGACCTTTTCTCCTATATTTAAGAAAGAATCTCTTCGTATCATTCTAGCATTAGTTGCACATTTTGACTTAGAGTTGCAACAAATGGATGTGAAAACGGTCTTTCTCAATGGAGAACTAGAAGAAGAGATTTACATGAAACAATCAGAAGGATTCTCTTCTAGTCGTGGTGAGCATTTAGTGTGCAAGCTTAAGAAATCCATATTGAAACAAGCCTTCCGTTAATGGTATTTGAAGTTTCATGATGTTATCTCTTCATTTGGTTTCGTGGAGAACATTATGGATCAATGTATATACCAGAAGGTCAGTGTGAGCAATATTTGTTTCCTTATTCTGTATGTGGATGACATTTTACTTGCAACCAATGATAAGGGTTTGCTATATGAAGTGAAACAATTTCTCTCTGAAACCTTTGACATGAAGGATATGGGTAATGTGTCGTATGTCATTGGCATTAAAATACATAGAGACAGATTTCGAGGTACTTTGGGCCTGTCTCAAGAGACCTATCTCAACAAGGTTTAAGAGAAATTTCGGATGAATGATTGTTCACCTAGTATAGCTCCCATTGTTAAGGGTGACAGGTTCAATTTAAACCAGTGCCCGAAGAATGATCTTGAATGGGAACAAATGAAAAACATTATTTATGCTTCTGTTGATGGAAGCCTGATGTATGCTCAAGTCTGCACAAGACCTGACATTGCATTTGTTGTTGGGATGTTGAGAAGATATTAAAGTAATCCAAGTGTGGACTACTGGAGAGTTGCAAAGAAGGTATTGAGGTATCTTAAGGGGACCACAGACTACATGCTTATGTACAGAAGGACTGAAAACTTAGAGGTGATTGGCTACTCTGATTCAGACTACGATGGCTACATTGATTCGCTAAAATCAACTTCAGGATATGTTTTTATGCTAGCCGGTGGAGCTGTATCTTGGAGAAGCGCAAAGCAAACATTGATTGCTACTTCCACTATAGAGGCTGAGTTCGTATCTTGTTTTGAGACTACATGTATGGATGAAGAGTGTCATTTCTGGGCTTAGGATTGTGGATTTGATTTCTAGGCCATTGAGGATATATTGTGACAATTCAGCTGCTGTTTTTATCGCTAAAAACAACAAAAGTGATAGTCAAAGCAAGCACATCGACATCAAGTACCTAACCATAAGAGAACGTGTTAAGGATAAGACAGTGGCTATTGAACACATTAGCACTGAATTGATGATTGTTGATCTTTTGACTAAAGGCATGCCACCATTGAAATTTAAGGATCATGTAAATAGAATGAGACTTGGTTCCATTGTGTAATTTTCGTTGTAAGAACGGATATTATTTTTAATGAAACTCTATTGTGATGTTTTCTCATATTTGTTTTCCTTGTGTACACATTCATTTATTTGTTGAGAAATATCTTTAATGTTTGGACTTAGAATAAGCATAGGGTTTATTCATTAAGTTATATATACTATTATTGAGAAACATTATGCATTGTAATACATGGAAGATAATACTCGATTTAGAGGACCTATCGCCGTGATTCATGTATTTTATTTCTTACAGTGGTGAATGATGGAATATATGGGCAAAGTGGGAGAATGTTGGATATTCTTTTCCCTTAAACTTTGGTAACCAACCGAACAATGTGGTCCATCACATTCCATCACTTTAGGGACGTGATTAACCACGTCCACCCTCAGTTGCCCACCGTTGCCCACATCTTGTCCACATCTTGTGCATGTCCGAGAAGGACTTTGTGATGGGCAGAGTCTATTAAAGGGGCAATGCACGTTGGTTTTGGTCCCCTAAGCCTCCAGTCTCTTTTAGTTGCCAAAATACATCACCAAACAGAGATTGAGTGAGGTTTGGAAGAGCCTTAACCCGAATCAAACACTTTTCATAACCTTGAGTGAGTGAAAATGGCAATGGTAGGAGGTGCTCTTCGATCCGTTTCTTTAAATTCCACATTTGATCTAATTACTATTTAAGATTGTTAAGAGCATGTTTAGATCATTAAAAAAATCTAACACTATAATGTTATCTTTCCACGGAACTAGAACTAAGAACATCTCTATGAGGTCAATAAGAAATAATCAGCAGTATATAGGTTGTAGTCTCACACTTCGGAAATTAGACAGCACTACTTAGAGATCTACATCTATTTCTGTAGTAAATGAAGTGAAGTACATTGCAGAGGAAAAGATGTATGTGCGATAAGGTACTATTAGCATACCTTCCTAAGAGAAAAGGTGCTATCAGCGAATTACCATCATTCATATCTGCCTCCCATGAATCAGATAAACATAAAAAACTTTATCTGGGATTATGAAGGCGAAAGCATATTACATCAATAATATGCATGTGAGAATAGAAACTAATTCACAGCAGATTTGTTGCTGTGAAGATAATCAATTGGGTATGCTAAACGCAAATTGGGGTTGACAAATTATTAACTTATCAAATTTCCATAGAAGTTTGAACGGCAATTAAAACACAGTCAACCCTTCATCTTTCAATTTTATTTGCAGAGTCTTTTGCATTTTTTTTCCTTTCATTCACAGTTTCATATAGCGGGAAAGCTCTCCGTTCCCAGTGCTATTATAGCTAGATACTCCATAATCACAAGAATCCGTTTAGAATTGGATTCCAACTCAGCATCTTTTGAAATTTCGAGAATCACGCAAGCTATTAAGCAAACTTGGAAGAAAAGCAAATAATATAGCTCAAACAGTTGCACACAAGGGAAAATCTAGTCGCCACTTGCAGAGAAAGCATATACTATACTACCCCCTCACGTCCTATTATTGATATAATATGGTATAATATACCTTGGCATAATAATCTTTCCAAACTCTACGAGCAATCTGATGGCCACCCAAATCAAAAGCCTTAAACTTGATTTTCCCAATACTCAATTCCTCGGATGTCGGATACTGTGTCGGTTGGTGTTGAACTAATCTCTGCGATTATCATCAGCAATATTCATAAAAAAGAACGGGAAAATAGCGAAAAATGAAATTAAAATATTTGTTCTTCTAGAAAATTGAGGATGATCAAACGCAATTGCTTCAGAAAAGTCTTTAGAAACTCAATCATGCACAGGTTCAGCTCAGAGCAAACACTGCGAAATTAATTGATCACTTCAGCCCTAAGAATCCAAATATTGACGATTTCGATTATAAAAAGAGTACCTATATTCCAAATTAAATCCAAATAACCATTGAATTTCACGAGACTCACAATTCACGGACTCGAATTAGGATTCATGGCGAATAAGGAGAAAATAGAGATAAAAAAAAGTCGTCTTTGAGCATATGAAGCAAGGTGGTTTTGCCGGCATTATCGAGCCCTAAAAACAAGATCTTTGCTTCCTTCTGCCACAATCCGAGCGACGCTAGAACTCCATAGAACCAATCCAGCAAAAACATGGTGCTTCGCCGAAAACTCACCACCAAAAACCGGTGGATCGGAGACCGCAAGAATCTCCAAATTCAGAGAGAGACCGGAAGTGGAACAGGAGAGAGAGAGAGAGAGAGAGAGAGTGTGTGTGAGTATTTCCACGTCATTGAATTGGGATCGTGGTATCCAATGAGGCAACGACAAAACCTACTTTAAATTTAAGTGGACAATTAATTTATTAATTTAAAATTATAATTTAAAATTATTCTTAATTTATGTGTATTTTTTTATAAAAAAATATTATAATAACTTATAAATTATAATTTAAATTATGTCACGAATTTTCATATTAAACCCCTGTAATTTTACATGGTTCACCCTCCGAGTTTCATTCATGTTTGTATCGGAAGATTGAACAAAAATAGTACGTCATTTTTTTTATTAACATAAATAATACGTGCTCTTTTGTAGGAGTGGAACAGCAACTTTAGATAGACCAAACGAGCCAATTCAGAGCTCATTATTGTCAGCCAAACTTGTTTAAGAGTATGCGAATTCGATTGATCTATAAAATTCAATTCAACCCGAAGTTTTGATTGAATTGAAAATGATTAAAATTTTTTAAACCAAAAGTTTTGGATTGGATTGCTGTTTGAAATCTGCGAATCTAAAACTATATATATACGTATATATAATTTTTATAATTATATTTAATTCTTTTTATAAGTTGAATTTTTCATTTCTTTTATCCTATGTATGTTTTGTTACTTTTCCAGAAAACTCAAGTATTACTTTAGAAGTTATGGATGTTGAATTACTTTAAAGTAACGATTAAGATTTCATTTTGAGTTTCACTAAATCTATTTTGTTATTGTTAATTGTGTTGTAACAATCTAGACTTTTTTTTTTTAATTTGAAGTAACAATATAGGTGTTTATTAATATTCATGTTGTGCTTTTTTTTTTTTATGGATGTTTATTAATTTATATTTTTAAAGGTCATAATACGTGAATCTATGAGTCCAATTCACAAAATTCGATAGGTTTTAAATTGGATTGGATTGGATCCAATCTGAAAATGTTTTGGATCGGATACGGATTTAATTTTTTCCAATCTGTAATTCTGGATCAGATTGCGGATTGATTTTCAATACGCGGATTGAGATCCGTGAACACTCCTATTTAAAAGTCTGAATCGCGATGGCTGATACTTTAAGCCTAAAACTATTTTTGTTCTGAACCGACCTTGAGTACTTTTTATTGTTCTGGACCATCCTGCTTTAGACTGGGCCGAGCAGTGAAAATAACGAGTCAGGCTTGGCTAGTGAAATTCCCACTTAGGCCGAGTTCTCGCCCGAACTTTCAGCTTTATGTGGGAGATTGCATGGAGCAACATATGAGGTGAATGTTACTAGGAAAAAGAGGGAAATAGGCTAATTTAAGAGATAATAAATATTGATGCACTTGAG
This sequence comes from Morus notabilis, assembly GCF_000414095.1. Lineage (NCBI taxonomy): Eukaryota > Viridiplantae > Streptophyta > Magnoliopsida > Rosales > Moraceae > Morus > Morus notabilis. The sequence goes on along the minus strand of NW_010358941.1, from coordinate 38,753 downwards.
TTTAGAGGTGTCAAATGGGCCGGGCCGTCCATGGATGGCCCGGCCCAGCCCGTAATAGTGTATGATTCGGCACGGCCCGGTTCGTTACTGTTACGGGCCGTGCCGGCACGGCACGTGTAATGGACTAGGGCTGGGCCTCAACTTCTCAGCCCGCGGCCCAAGCACGGCCCAAACACGTGGAGGCCCGCGGCACGGCCCTTATTCGGTCCGGCCTAAGCCCTGATTCGGCCCGGCCCAAGCCCGCGAAACGGCCCACGAAGAAGCCCATTTCATTTGGTCCAGTGGGCCCTTCGCGGGCCCAACATTCGGCACGTGACGGGCCTCCCGTTTGGCCCGTCACATGCCTCCCGTTTGGCATGTGATGGGCCAAACGGGAGGCCCGTCACGTGCCGCACGTTGGGCCCGCGAAGGGCCCAATGGGAAAAAACTGAATTTTAACCCAAAAATCCCCTATAAATACCCCTTAATTCCACCATAAATCCCACACAACAATTCACTCTAATCTTCTCATCTCACTCTCATTCTATCTCTCAACTTCTCTATTTGATTTTGATTCTAAGCTTTTTTCTCGTGTTCATTCATTTTCTAGCTATTTCATTTACAAAGTTCAATCAAGTTCTATCAATTTCCAAAAAATGGCCTCACTAAATTTCCCTGATTTTACTGCTCTTCCTGAGCTTGGTGAGGAGACATTTTTTGAGGAAAAAAATAATGCCTTCTAACCTCACCCCCACTGAACTAGAAAATGCTCCGGTGGATAATGCTTTAGTATACAACGAAGAAGCTGGAGAACGCAGCAGAGGAAAAAGACCGTGAACTTCTCCGGCATGGCAGCATTTCACCGAGGAGCCCC
>NW_010358941.1:37125-37678 GCF_000414095.1 Morus notabilis | reverse complement strand
TGAACCAGAAAATGCTCCGGTGGATAATGCTTCAGTATACAACGAAGAAGCTGGAGAACGCAGCAGAGGAAAAAGACCGCGAACTTCTCCGGCATGGCAGCATTTCACCGAGGAGCCCTGACCAAATCCAAAAACAGGTGAGATGGAAATTCGTGCGGTATGTAAATATTGTAAAAAGCACTTTTCTAATAAAAAGGGTGGGGGTACTGGTCATCTGGATAGACATTGGAAAATATGTCTACCGTTGCACCAACGTGGGAGTGTGGACTCCCGCCAACAAACACTATCACTCACATCACATGGGTTACAAAATTTTACATACGATGCACAACGTACTCGTGAGGCACTAGCTAAATTTCTAGCTAGTGTCGAATTGCCTCTTTCTTTTACAGATGATGCGTCCTTCGAAGAATTCATCCAGACAGCCTTTTGCCCACAATTCAAACGGGTAAGTAGAAACACAACTTGTTCTGATTGCATGAAAGTTTTTTATGCAATGAGACAATCTCTTGTTGATAATTTTAGGACTTTTAATGCTACTGTGTCTTGCACT
>NW_010358941.1:36074-36976 GCF_000414095.1 Morus notabilis | reverse complement strand
TAATGGAAATTTTTGAGTTTTATGGGATAGAAGATAAAGTTTTAACAATTACTTTTGATAATGTGTCAGCTAATACAGCTGTAATTAATCTGTTTAAACGTAGTTTGAAACCGGCATTTGGAGGGGAAATTTTTCATCAACGGTGTGCATGTTACATAATTAATTTAGTAGTTCAGGCATGAAATGAACATATCTTTTCTAATCTTACAAATATTATAGAATCATTATCCTTCATATCTAGTTCTGGAGCTCAGCTCCAAGAATTCAAACAATATTGCAGGAATAGCCAGATGCGCCCAAGAAAGTTTTCAACTGATGTCAGACATAGGTAAAATTCAACATATTTAATGTTGAAGGCAGCACTCCCATATTCACAGCTTATAACGACATACGTAAACAGTAAGAATGATCAAATTTTAATTTTCGATCCTGATTGGCAGATTGCTAAGTATTTTTTTTAAATTTTTAGAAGTTTTTTACAATGCTACTGAATTACTTTCTGAAGTTTATTATCCTACTGCACATTTAGCTTTACATCAACTATTTAATATTTCAGAAACATTTTCTTATTATAAGGCTACACAACTTTTTGGAAATAGAGTTAACTTAATGGAAAGTAAATTTAAAAGTTATTGGTTAGGTTGTCCTATGTTATATGCATTGGCAACCATTTTAGATCCTAGGTGCGGAGTAGATGGAACTGAATCATTGATGACTGCTACCGCAGAGAATTTAAAAATAGATATGCAACTAAGTATTACTGACGCTAAGAAAATATTAGAAAAAGTTTTTAGTTTGTATGAAGCAAAATATAGCACAGGTAAAAAAGAATAGGGAACTTCGTTGTCAACTATCATTTCGGGGCCTAAAGGATCGTCGTGGAGTTTCTTGAAGAAGAAAGA
>NW_010358941.1:12704-26900 GCF_000414095.1 Morus notabilis | reverse complement strand
AGTGGATAAGGGGAAGGGATTTTTTGTTCCAAATTCAAAAATTGGAGATAAGGATTTGATTCTATTTTGAAGTTTGACTTCTTCTCTTTAAATATGAGAAAGATAGAAAATTGGAGAGACAATTTTTGACACATTATTCAGCCCTAATTGAGTGTGGCCGAAATTCTCGTAGAGAAAAAAAGAGAACAAAATATTTTTCTCCAAAAATTCCACATCGTGCATGCGTTGGTGTTTGTGGAAATTCGAGTGTTTAAGAAACCTATTTTGTCTCACGTGTGCCCACACACCCGTCTACGTGGAATCAAGGAATTGACGTGGAAGACTTTGGTATTCTAAACACAAAGCTTGGAGCAAGGACTGTTCGTGGTCAAAGAAATTCAAGTTATCATCCGAGTCGGCTTCCAGGTATTTTTCGGTTGATCCTTGAATGATGTAAATTAATGTGATTAATTTATTCGTGCATAAATTAATATAATCTATAGAGTATGTCAAAAGTTTTATGAAAATTTTTGTTATACACGATCAGCTGTTTTTCATCCCCACGCTTCCGCACCCGAATTCGATTCGGGAACCAGCAGTGTCAACGGTAGCATCGGAGCAAGCTTTTAGCGCAAGCAACCGAATTCTTGACGAGAAGAGAAACATAGTGCATCCAGATATCTTGGAGGGACTAATGTGCGTTAAAGACTGGGAAGATGCCAGAAGACGAAAACAACAATACACAGATGATTCGATGCAAGAATATTTTTCTAACTTAGAAATAACAAATCTTCTGGAAGCACTTAGGTTTGTATTTTACTATTCCTAGCTACTGCACTCTTTTTTCCGTCGCTAAGGTTTTGTCCCGATCTCCCCACGGGCTTAGCAAGGTTTTTAACGAGACAGTCATTTATGTGTACTCCTATTACGTCAATTCAATAAAATCACATCTTTTGGGACATTTGATATTTTTTTAATTAAATTAAAAAAAAACAAGGGTCGGCCCGTGAGCCTTGGCCCTTATGGACTAGGGCCAGGGCCTGGACCAGGCCTGAGTTTTTCTTCTCAGGCCCAGCCCAGGCACGGTCCTGCACTGTGCAGGGCCGTGCCTGGCACGACCCAGACTCGTGATGGGCCTGGGGTCAAGCGTGCTGTGCCGGCCCGACACGGCACGTTTGACAACACTACTTGAGTTTGAAAAAAGCTAGTAAATAGGCCAATTTAATGTAAATTTAAACTTATACTTGATTAAAATCTCAAAAATGCCCTAGCATATAAAATGTAGTTTGAAAGGAAATAAACAAAATTTTTCCATAAATAACTCAAAATTATTCCCCTCTCCTCCATATAGTTCTCTCTCCCTCCGTCTTTGCTTTCTTTCTATACCCCTCCTCTTTCTCTCTCTTTCTCCAACTCCCTCCTCGCTTTCTCTCATAACCGATGAAATTGTGGTGCTCCTCTCGTGCTTGGATCTCTGGTGCTGGCTTCCTGAACAGGCTATAGTCGCCTCTACAACAACTCCGCAAACTGTTGAAGCTTGCAGAACGGCACAACAGACCCATGAACTCGGTCAACAGCGTCTCACTGCATGGCGTGAGGAGAGAGAGTGGACGGTAGAGAGAGAGAGGAGAAGGAAGAAGAGGACTGTGGCCTGCAGAGAGAAGAAATAGAGAAAAATAAAAAAGGGAATATAGAGTGCATAAGGAAGAGTAAAATCAGATAATGAGATATTCAAAATTGAACATGGTCCAACAATTTCCAATTGCTGCTGTAAATAGATTTACTCTCAAATATTTTATAAGTTAGCTTATTTACTACAATTTCCTAATTCTTATTATTTGCATGATTATTGCCTGCATAAAGTGAGCTTCCTCAAGTAGGCTCGCATTGCAAGGCCCGTAAAATTTTAAAATTGTGATACTTAATAATCTCCGTAATAATCTTAAAACATCATGATTCTTACATAATTAAAATTAGAGCGTACATTAATTCATTACTTTAATTTAAAAGAGATTACTTGTACGAGAGTTCTAAAGAGAAAAAGAATTTAAAGGCTTGTTCTTTTGAGTGAAAAACTTAAAAAAATGCAACTCGAGTTACAACTTTCACTCAAAAAAATGTAACTCGAGTTACAACTTTATTCGAGTTTATATTCTTTTAAGTTTAAATTCGAGTTCAAACTTGAGTTCAAGTTTCCCCTTCAACTCGAGTTTAAAAACTCAAACTCAAATTAATGAACAGTATTTTTTCTATTCTTAAAAATGTTATAACTTTTTCGTTTTAATTCTGATTGAGATGATTTTTTTTCTATGCGTTGACAACGAAAAGACGAATAAAATCCAACCCATATACCCTATTAAAATTTTTTATCAGTATTGAGTTTTTATTAAAATACTATATAAATACAAATTCAAGTTTTGACTCACTCAAACACAAACTCAAAAAGATTTTTATCTCAAATCATAACTCAAATGTACACAACCAAACACAAACTCAAGTTACAAGTTCAACTCAAGTAATAACTCAAATTCAACTCAAAAATTATACTCAAGTTAAACTCTAAAAAATAAACCCTAAATTTCTCTCTCTAAACCCACAATTAGGTTTTTTAATGAGTATTTTCTGTTGGGGAAAAGAGATACTAAGGGTAGATAAGGTAGACTTTAATTTTATAAACAAGTAACTTCCATCAAAAGACACGCCCTTTCATAAAATAGAAACATATCTTTTAATAAGAGTTACAACCCCCTCACAGCTAATAAAATTTTAGTATTCAAATAATTATTAAATCATTTAAATAAATAATAAATCTAATAGTATTAATAGGCTATTAAGTCATTACGTGGGCCACATAATTCTTACTGAGCTTCTTATTGCAAATCTTGCTTCACATTCGTAATGAGAGATTGTCTTGCATCAAATTTAACGAGAGGCATGTTGACCTAAGGCTAATCATCGATGTTGTCGCATGTTGATATTGGCAAGAATCGATGAGAAAGAATAAGAAAGTTTTTAGGTAATTTGAGAGAACTTGATTGTTCACCAAAGGCATGGGATGGGGGTGTTTTTGCCATTTCATCAAAATAACAAATTGAACCATCCCCAATAACAACAGCTGGGTTTAATATGAAAATAACAATTGGGCACCATAAACCAAAGCTTTGCTTGTACTGTCCCAGAGCCCTCTACTTAATGTACTGAGAAAGCCACTTGAAACCATCTCCGTAGCCCATTTTCCTCACAATGCTGCACATGAACACCTCAAGGGGGCGGACATTTGAATCTGCCAAGTTTACCTTACCCTTGCCTGTGGTGAAGTTGGTCAGACCCAGGTTACAACGCAGCTCGTCTTCCGAAGCAGCATATGGGATATCGATCTTGTTTCCCAAAACAAGGAATGGAACATCCATCAATGCCTCGTCGGAGAGGAGAGCATCCAGCTCTTTTTTTGTCTCTGCGAATCTCTCCTTATCACAAGAATCCACCAGATAAACAACCGCATCCACCTTACCAAACAAAGCAATTTTTTTAAATAAATAAACATGGAAAATCACCTAGTAAGTAAAAAGCAGAGACGTAATATACTGAAGCAAGACAAGAACATAGATTAAGCATAGGCTTCTATGGAAGGCTCCCGCTAATTCAGTGGCTACAGTACCCATTACTTTGTTACCCTTCCCTCTTGGAAATTCTTACACACGTTTAAGAATCACGTGTCTTAGTGTGTGTGTCTATCTTTAACAACTTCTATAATGCTCTTTTTCCACGTAAATAAAACTCTTCTCTATGAGGTTAAGAATTTAAGATAATATCCAGTATAGTTGAAGAATTCAAATTTGACAGAGAATAGTCATCCCATTTAAAGAATGTTGTAGTGTATCACTTTGGAAATTCAGCAAAACTATTCAGAGATCCACATCTGTTTCTCTAGGAGATTAACTGGGAAACATAGTAGAGGAACGGATGTATGTGCGGTAAGTACTATTAGCATACCTTCTAATAGAAAAGGCACTATCAGCGAACTACCATTTTTCATATCTGCCTCCCATGAATCAGATAAACATAAAAAAGGTTTATTTGGGATTATGAAGGCACAAGCATCTTACGACAATAATTGTGCATGCGGAAACAGAAGTTTAAGCATCTTACTGTTGTGAATATACTAATAAGGGATCCCTAAACACAAATTGGGGTCGAGAATATGCAATTTATCAATTTCAATAGAAGTTTTAAAGGTCTCAAATCTTGACTAAACCAAAACAAGTAAAACATAATCAACTTCTATGCTTTCAATTTTATTAGTAGAATCTTTTGCCTTTTTTTCTTTCTATTGTATTTTGTTCTTTTTCAATTTAATATAGTAAAGACTGCAAGCCACGAACTAGTCACCAAACAACTAATAAAAAACCACGCAAGCCATCAAGTAAACTTTAACAAAAAGCAAATAACAAAGCTGAAACAGTTATATATAGAGAAATTCCAGTCACCACTTGCAGAGTAAGCATATATACACTCCCTTTATAGCTCCTTACATCCTATTATGAATATAATAAGAGCAAATAATACACATTATCAAAAAATATTTATACACTACTTCTTACATGTTCTTATGTTATTATGAATATAGTAATGACCCAAGTATACATGTCAAAGTTCTGTAAAATCCATAAAACTAAAATTACTATTTTGTTCCAGTTTTTTTACCCCTTAACAGGTTATATTTTGGCATCATGATGAGTCACAAAGCTGTTTTTTTTCACTATGCGTATCATTTCTTCTATGACATACCTTGGCATAATAATCTTTCCAAACTCTACGGGCAATCTGATGGCCACCCAAATCAAAAGCCTTGAACTTGATTTTCCCAATACTCAATTCCTCGGATGTTGGATACTGTGTCGGTTGATGTTGGACTAATCTCTGCGATTATCATCACCAATATTTATACAAACAAAGGAAAAGAAAATAGCAAAAACAAAGGAAAAGAAAATAGCAAAAACAAAATTACACTATTTGTTCTTATAGAAAATTGAAGATGATTAGAAATAATTGCTTAAGACAATCCTTTATAAACTCAATTCGTTCATCTAATTCCATTCATGAGTCCAGCTGAGAGCGAACACAACGAGATTAATATATAATTCCAACCCTAAAAATCCAACTATTTGACAATTTCAATTATACAATAATTCCAATTAAATCGAAAGAACCATTAAATGTCACCAGAAACACAATTGAAAGACTCGATTCAGCATCCATGGCAAAATAAGGAGAAATTAGAAATTAAATTTAAAAAAAAAAAAAAGACCTCGTCTTTGAGCATATGAAGCAAAGTGGTTTTGCCGGCATTATCGAGGCCTAAAAACAAGATCTTAGCTTCCTTCTGCCACAATCCGAGCGACGCCAGAACTCCATAGAACCAATCCAGCAAAAACATGGTACCGTAGATCGAAGCCCCAAAAGAATTTCCAAATTCAGGGATGGACTGGAGCAGGTGTGAGAAAGAAGAAAGAGAGAGGGAGTGAGAGGGTTTTGTTTCAGAGTGCTGTTGTTGTCATCTATATGTACGTCCCAGGTTAAAGTTTGAGGACCAATCGAGGACCTTGGGATTTCCACGTCGTTGAATTTGGACCGTGCGATTACTAAAATGTCAATGGTCGCATGACAACTTTGTTTTCATTATTTATTTGTACGGCTAATTTCACCCTTGCTCCTTAACTTTATACATTTTGAGTCTGTATAATTCACTGATTTAAATTTTTAATTTAAGTTAAAATATAATTTTATATGAAAATTTTTAATTTTAGTAAAATAAATTAAATATGATTATTTTTAAAAAATTTTTATTATAATAAAATTTAAATCGATAAAATGAATAAGAAATTTATATTTTAACCCCCTAAACAACGCTTGACACTCACAGTCAACTTTCTGTGCTTCAATTTTCTTTGTCAAGTAACCCTTCCCTTTGAAAGCGTTAATTACACTTGATCTTTTTTAAAAAAAATTATAAAGGGTTGCATTTTTTAACCCCTTCTTTTTATAAATGGCTCAACTTTTTTTTTATTTGACTAAAATGGTCATTTTGTTTACATAATTAACTGATTCATTATTAATTTCTCAATACTTTATCATTAATAAGCATATAATTTGTTTATTAAAATTAATTAATTATTAATTGATCTTCATTAATTATTAACTTGTCACGCCCCCCAAACAGAGTGGGTAACGTGGAGCTCAATTAGGGGCTAATAAAGCAGAATCCCAGACGAGTCCCACTCAACTGCATTAAAATATAAATAAATTACAAAATTTCTGGAGCCTCTGACACACAGGGCTCTACCCCACAGGACATACCGTATCGTACATACATGCTCATGTAAATAATCATTACAACAGACATCAACAATAGTCTAGTTAATCCAAATATTACATAAGTTTACAGAATTTCTCAAATTCCTTACACTTTATTCCAGAGGATGACAACAATCCTCACTTGATTTCAACAGCAGCACCACTCAGTTGCTCCGTAGCAAATATCCAGCTACTGTGCACCACTCCTAGAATCTCCTGAGAGGGGTTTAACACATTTAACACATAAAACGTGAGCGAAAGACCCAGTAGGATATAATTTGAAATAAACGTTGTAAATAAATGAATAATAAGTGAGCGAGGAAATAAATAAATGAATAAGTAAATAAAATAAGACATTCATTTCCAACAGACAGCCAGAACCTCACATCCTTTTTCTCAAAGGAAATATAACTGAAAATAACTATTTTACAGGCTTCACCAAGTAATTAGTACAAATTACTTACCTAACCAAGTACCTCGCCTACCTGGACCGAGTTTCGGGTTCTGCCCCCGAGGATGCACTATCCACATCCTATCTAGGCTTACAGCAATAAACTCTCTTACCAGTTCACAAGATCTCTTTATTAAGAAATCATTCATTAACATTCAGAAATCGTTAATATAACCCCACAAACTACTCAAGCCGCGGGCCCCATGACTGGGCAAGCCATGAGGTTCCATGACTAAACAAGCTATGGATTCCATGAACAGGACAAGCCATGGATTTCCATAACTATACCAGCCATGGTTTTCAAAGTGCTTTTCTTTCACAAACCAATCCATTTCTTTAAAAACATTTTCAATGCCAAAATCCTTTTTGAAAACAGGCTCATAAGGAAAAGGGATAGAAATCCTACCTCGCACTATCAAACCTAGGACTAGCGTTGCCTTTTTCGGCTTCCGCTTCCTCAAGCCCCTTCAGTCTGAATCCTCAGCGATCATTGATGCAAGACAACACTTTAGGATTAATTCTCATTCCTAAAGCAATCCAAATCTCAATTTCCAACCAAGATTTCCTATTAGTGTGCCCTAATCCATTTTCATATTTCAAATTATCATTCCAAGGGATTTCGATCTCAAAACAAAGATTAACAATGCTAATCCATCTATCTCAAGTCCCCAAATGAAGCTAATTTGGGTTCTCCCTGAAAACAGGGGTCAAAACAACAATTTCAGGCCAAACAGGGTCAAACCTCGTGTCAACCGGTCAACCGGTAACAGAACAGTGCATTACCACCGGTCGACCTGCCTGTCCGGTCAGGCCAATGCAATCCGGTCGACCGCACATGTCGACCGGTTATCATGTGATCCGGTCGACCGCACAAGTTGACCAGTGGCACCAGCTGCGCGAGAGAAGCTCACGAAAATCAGTCTAAAAACCTGCATATCCAGTCCCAAATCGAAATATTTCAAAATGAAACCACTAGATCTGGGTTCTAGGACCTAAAACAAGTCCAAAGAACCCAAGATCTCCAATTTCTACCCTAGTTCTACTAAAAACCCATCAAAATCCGGTTTGAACCAAAAATAAGTTTTGAAATTCAAAAACTTGAGATTCAAGAGAGGTTCTTTCAGTAATCTTATCTCGAATCCTTCTCTTGACGTTGAAAACTTCTTTAAATCTTTTCTTGGTTCAAGATCCATTTGATTTGGGACAAAACGAGAGTGAGAGAGAAAGAGAGAGAGCACGACAGTGAGAGTGCAGAAAGAGAGAGAGAGTGCACAGGAAAGGAAAGAGAAAAGGAAAAAGAAAAAGAAAGGACATGTGTACAATATTTTAAAACAACAGTCCAGAAATGCACCCATACACACTTCTGGATAAAAATAAATTACTGAAAATAATTTAAATACCTTGGAATTATTTAAACTCACACGTGTCAGAAACATTTTCTAATTAATACTCAAGTAATAAATCCAGATTAGGCACACTAATAATCTCAATTACCTTAATCAATCCCAATTAATTCTTCATGGTGTTACAGCTCCACCCCCCTTAGGCAATTTCATCCTCGAAATTAAGGCTAACCTCAAAGCATAAACAGATGCGGATACTGCTACTGCATCATCATCTCAAGCTCCCATGTCGCTTCCTCAACTCCATGGTGCTGCCACAACACTTTCACTAACGGGATCTCACGATGACGCAAACTCTTTATTTTTCGATCAAGAATCTGAACTGGTGCCTCATCGTATGACGCGTCATATTGTATTTGAACGTCAAACCACTGTACTACAGCCTCTGGCTCAGGTTTACATTCCGAAGCATGGAGACATGAAACACGTCATGCACGTGAGATAATTCAGGCGGTAAAGCTAATCGATAAGCCACCACTCCGATTCGTTGCACGATCGGGAATGGCCCCACATACCTTGGTGCAAGTTTCCCTTTCACACCAAACCGAACAATTCCCTTGCGTGGGGAAACCTTCAGTAAGACAAAGTCGCCCTCTTATAATTCCAAAGGCCTACGCCTTCTGTCAGCGTAGCTTTTCTGACGACTTTGAGCTGTCAATAGTCGTTCTCGGATCACAGCTATCTTCTCATCATTCTCTTGAATGACCTCCGGCCCAGTACTCAGTCGATCCTCTGGTTCCAACCAACACACAGGTGACCTACAAGGACGACCATATAGAGCTTCAAACGGTGCCATTCCAATACTGGCCTAATAGCTGTTGTTATAAGCAAACTCGGCTAGGTGCAAGTATTTCTTCCAGTTCCCACCAAATTCCAGAATACAAGCACGAAGCATATCCTCCAGAATCTAAATAACTCTTTCAGATGGCCCATCCGTCTGAGGATGAATTGCGGTGCTAAACTTCAAATTTGTTCCCATGGCTTCCTGGAAACTCCTCCAATACCTTGCATTGAAGCGGGTATCACGATCAGACGTGATAGACAGTGGCACTCCGTGTAGTCTCACGATGTGCTCCAGGTACAATTCTGACAGAATTTTCTGAGAATACGTCGTGTGGAAAGGTATGAAGTGCGCAGACTTCGTCAACCTATCCACCACCACCCAGATGGCATCGTGCTTCAGCTCAGTTCTTGGTAACCCCATCAGAAAGTCCATAGTGATGTGCTCCTATTTCCATCCAGAGACAGGAAGAGGTTGCAACTCTCCCGCCGGCTTCTGATGCTCAGCTTTAATCCGGAGGTAAGTCACACATTCCGAGACATACTCACGAATGTCTCTTTTCATGCCTCTCCACCAGTACTGTCTTTTCAGGTCCTGGTACATCTTTGTACTTCCCGGATGTATAGCAAACTTTGATTTGTGTGCCTCTTGCAGAATCGTCTTCTTTACCTCACCCGCCTTAGGAACAGCAAGGCGGTTGCGGAAATACAAGGCTTCATCCTCTCGGATCCTCCAATCCTCGAATTGCTCTCCATTCTGGATCCGAATCTAAATTCCTTGGAGGTGTGGATCCTGCCATTGATTCTGCTTAACCTGTTGCACAATATCCGGTGTAGAGATCAGATTATACACCATAGCCTGGTTATGATCTTCGTAGAACTGAAGATCATACTCACTCACCACTTCAGTCATTTTCCAATCTTCCAAAGCTAATGACGCAAGAGTCCCCGTCGTCTTCCTACTAAGGGCATCAGCCACCACATTAGCCTTCCAGGATGATATTGTAGAGTGAAGTCGTAATCTTCCATATACTCCACCCATCTCCTTTACCTGAGATTTAAGTCTTTCTGAGTAAACAAGTACTTCAAACTTTTATGGTCAGAAAAGACCTGAAACTTTGCTCCATAGAGATAACATCTCCATATCTCTAGAGCAAATATTACCGCTGCCAGCTCTAAATCATGAGTGGGGTAATTTCGTTCATGTGGTCTTAATTGGAGAGATGCGTATGCTACCACGCGTCCACCTTGCATTAAGATACAGCCAAGCCCACTCCCCGAGGCGTTAGAATACACCTCATATGGTTCTTCACTATAAGGAATAGTCAAGACTGGCCCACTTGTCAATCTGACCTTCAATTCCTGAAAAGCATTTTCACATTCGGCGTCCCACTGGAATCTGACTTCTTTCTTGGTTAACCGAGTCATCGGTGCAGCAATACTCGAGAAGTCTTTCACGAAACGTCAATAGTACCCTGCAAGTCTGAGGAAACTGCGAATCTCCGCTACATTCTTCAGCCTTTCCCACTATAATACAGTCTCGATCTTGGAAGGATCTACAGAAATTCCCTGTCCAGAAATCACATTCCCACGGAACTTCACTTCTGTCAGCCAGAAGTCAGACTTCTCATTCTTAGCATACATCTAGTGTTCTCGAAGAGTCTGAAGAACAATTCTCAAGTGCTGCTCATGTTCTTCCTAAGTCTTCGAGTAAACCAGTATGTCTTCAATGAAGACGATCACAAACCGATCCAAGTACGGCCGGAAAACACAGTTCATTAGATCCATGAATGTAGCCGGGGCATTTGTCAACCCAAAAGGCATTATAAGAAACTCGAAGTGTCCATATCGAGTTCTGAAAGCAGTCTTTGGAATGTCTTCCTCCTTGATTTTCAACTGATGGTACCCATATCTCAAGTCAATCTTAGAGTAGAACTGTGATCTACCCAACTGATCGAATAATTCATCGATCCTCGGCAGTGGGTATTTGTTCTTCATAACCACCCTATTCAATTGACGGTAGTCAATGCACAATCGAAGAGATCCGTCATGCTTCTTCACAAATAGCACTGGTGCACCCCAAGGGGAAATACTATTCCGGATATATCCCTTTTCTGCCAGCTCCTCAAGCTGCGTTCTTAATTCTTTCATCTCCGCCGGAGCCATCCGATATGGAGGAATGGAAATAGGTGCCATTCCCGGAACCAAATCAATACTGAATTCAATCTCCCAATCTGGCAGTAAACTAGGTAGCTCATCATGAAATACATATGTAAACTCATCCACTACAGGGATTCCCGCACTACCTCCAGTTATCTCGGGTTCACCTTCTAGAGCAAGAAGAGAAGAAAAACATGCCAAGTTCCTCCGTCCCCCAACACTGTACTTCAACAATCGTTTCTCCAGGACTGGGTTCATATCCGCCTGATAAGAAATCATTGTTCCGAAATTCGTCACCAAGGTTACTTTTCTACGGTAGCAATCAACAATCGCACCGTACCTTGACAGCCAATCCATTCCGAGTACCACGTCAAACAGGCTCATCGGAAGGATAATCAAATATGCTCTCAATCGCTCACCGCCAATCGTGATTTCACACGATTTACACACACTCATTACTTCCACACATCCCAGTGGATAGTTCAAAGTCATCGGGACTTCTAAATTCTCATATTTTAGTTTCAAGGTCCGTACACAAGAACTTCATATAAACGAGTGTGTGGCACCTGTATCAAACAACACGTGAGCAAAAAAATGAGAGATTAGAATCATACCCTCAACCACCGCGTTGCTGGTCTGACCTCCAGAGCTGCCTCCTGCTAGGGTATAAGCTTGTCCCTGTACTTTCCCTTTCCCTCTGTCACCAACATTAGGTCGTTGGGTCGGAGGCCTATACTGTTGTGGCGGAGGTGGTTGTACCAGTCTCAGTGCTTGAGGCCGTAATTGTGTAAACGGAGGTGGTTGATAAGTCGGCACAGGAGGGTATAACATCTGTTGTGGCTGATATGGTGGCATGTACTGTGGTGGCCCTTCTTGACTGTAGGAAGCGTCACTTTGGGCTTGTTGAGTCGGCGGCCGATTAGGACAATTCCTCCTAATATGACCCACCTACCCACAATGGTGAGACATGGGCCTGTATGGAGCATTTTTGTCACTTCCGGATGAACTACTGCCATCGCTTGTCATTTCCCCAACTGTCTGTCCCTGGTTGCGGTTTCTTCTACCACTCCGCTGTGGCCCGTCTGAAACAGAAGGTCTACCAAAGACAGAGACCCGGCCAGTTGCCTTTTTACTTTGGTGATAGGCCAGGTTATCTTGTTCCACCCTTGTAGCAGCAGCTACCAAATCCCAGAAATTCTGAATCCTTAAAGCCACCAATGACCTCCTCACAAAATTCTTGAGGCCCTTTTCAAACTTAGGACACGAAAGATGGTGCAAACCGGGATAGGTCATTAAACTTGACCTCATACTCCCTTACAGACATGTCACCTTGCAGTAGAGGCATGAATTCCAGCACTTTTTCATCCCTATAACTCTGAGGGAAATACTGTTCATTGAACAGTCTTTCAAATTACTCACAGGTCAGTCCTGCAACATCTATTCTTCTCTTGACTTGTTTCCACCAAGTATTCGCTAAGCCCTCTATCTTGTCTACTGTAAATTCCACCCAGTATTCATCTGGAACTCCCATAGTACTCAAATGCTTGACTATGGAGTCTAACCAGAACTCTGCTTCCTGGGGTCCTCCCTCACTATTAAACGAGGTGATAGGCGCACGCCTAAATTTCTGGAAGTAACCTTGCTTCCTATCCTCAACCGACCGCTCGTTTTGAGCTCTTGTGGCCATGCCTTGAAAGGCAGCATACATGGCATCCAGAAATCCCTGATTCTGTTGTGCCGGTTGATTAGTAGGTCTATGGCGAGGAGACATTTCCTTTAACTAAAATAACACTAGACTGTTCAGTGCATTACAGATGTAACACATGTATGTACAATCCTGGGGTTTCTTAACCTAGGGCTCTGATACCACTCTGTCACACCCGCTAAATGGGGTGGGTGACGTGGAGCTCAATTAGGGGTTAATAAAGCAGAATCCCAGATGAGCCCCACTCAACTGCATTAAAATATAAATAAATTATAGAATTTTCAGAGCCTCTGACACACAGGACTCCACCCCACAGGACATACCGTATCATACATACATGCTCATGTAAATAATCATTACAACAGACATCAACCACAGTCTAGTTAATCCAAATATTACATAAGTTTACAGAATTTCTCAAATTCCTTACACGTTATTCCAGAGGATGACTACAATCCTCACTTGATTCTAATAGCAGCACCACTCAGCTGCTCCGTAGCAAATATCCAACTACTGTGCACCGCTCCTAGAATCTCCTGGGAGGGGTTTAACACATTTAAAATATAAAACGTGAGCGAAAGGCCCAGTAGGATATAATTTGAAATAAACGTTGTAAATAAATGAATAATAAGTGAGCGAGGAAATAAATAAATGAATAAGTAAATAAAAAAAGACATTCAGTTCCAACAGACAGCCAGAACCTCACATCCTTTTTCTCAAAGGAAATATAACTGAAAATAGCCATTTTACAGGCTTCACCAAGTAATTAGTACAAATTACTTACCTAACCAAGTGCCTCGCCTACCCGGACCGAGTTTCAGGTTCTGCCCCCAAGGATGCACTCTTCGCATCCTATCTAGGCTTACAGCAATAAACTCTCTTACTAGTTCACAAGATTTCTTTATTAAGAAATCATTCATTAACATTCTGAAATCGTTAATATGACCCCACGAACTACTCAAGCCGTGGACCCCATGACTGGGCAAGCCATGAGGTTCCATGACTAAACAAGCTATGGATTCCATGGATAGGACAATCCATGGATTTCCATAACTATACCAGCCATGGTTTTCAAAGCGTTTTTCTTTCACAAACCAATCCCTTTCTTTAAAAACATTTTCAATGCCAAAATCCTTTTTGAAAACAGGCTCACAAGGAAAAGGGATAGAAATCCTACCTCGCACTATCAAACCTGGGACTAGCGTTGCCTTTTCCGGCTTTCTCTTCCTCAAGCCCCTTCAGTTTGAATCCTCAGCGATCACTGATGCAAGACAACACTTTAGGATTAATTCTCATTCCTAAAGCAATCCAAATCTCAATTTCCAACCAAGATTTCCTATTAGTGTGCCCTAATCCATTTTCAT
>NW_010358941.1:0-12682 GCF_000414095.1 Morus notabilis | reverse complement strand
TTTCGATCTCAAAACAAGGATTAACAATGCTAATCCATCTATCTCAAGTCCCCAAATGAAGCTACTTTGGGTTCTCCCCGAAAACAAGGGTCAAAACAGCAATTTCAGGCCAAACAGGGTCAAACCCCGTGTCAACCGGTCGACCGGTGACAGAACAGTGTATTACCACCGGTCGACTGGTGGTGTGCACTCCGGTCGACCGGACAGGCCGACCGGTCAGGCCAATGCAATCCGGTCGACCGCACAGGTCGACCGGTTATCATGTGATCCGGTCGACTGCACAAGTCGACCGGTGGCACTAGCTGCGCGAGAGAAGCTCACAGAAATCAGTCCAAAAATCTGCAAATCCAGTCCCAAATCGAAATATTTCAAAGGGAAACCACTAGATCTGGCTTCTAGGTCCTAAAACAAGTCCAAAGAACCCAAGATCTCCAATTTCTACCCTAGTTCTACTAAAAAATCATCAAAATCCGGTTTGAACCAAAAATAAGTTTTGAAATTCAAAAACTTGAGATTCAAGAGAGGTTCTTTCAGTAATCTTACCTCGAATCCTTCTCTTGACGTTGAAAACTTTTTTAAATCCTTTCTTGGTTCAAGATCCGTTTGATTTGGGACAAAACGAGAGTGAGAGAGAAAGAGAGAGAGCACGGCAGTGAGAGTGAAGAAAGAGAAAGAGAGTGCACGGGAAAGGAAAGAGAAAAGGAAGGAAAGAAAAGAAAAGGAAAAAGAAAAAGAAAGGACATGTGTACAATATTTTAAAACAACAGTCCGGAAATGCACTCATACACACTTCTGGATAAAAATAAATTACTGAGAATAATTTAAATACCTTTGAGTTATTTAAACTGACACGTGTCAGAAACATTTACTAATTAATACTCAATTAATAAATCCAGATTAGGCACACTAATAATCTCAATTACCTTAATCAATCCCAATTAATTCTTCAGGGTGTTACATAACTAATGTTGATTAATAATAATAAATAATCGAATTAATCAATAATAAACTATAGTCAATTATAATTGGACGCTAAGTCAATCAGTGATTAACCGTTGAGTCAATCAATGATTGACCACTACGTTAATGAAAACGGCCCTTTTTATAATTTTGCAAACTTCAACCATTTATGAAAAATATCTTTCAAAAAATGTCATTTGTGTTGAAATCCCCTTTGTTAAAGGGGTTTTGTTTTCTATACGGCGTTAGGATATTTTATTGTTGTTGGGGTTGGACTTTGTCTTCTAGTCTTAGTCTAAAAGTGGATACAACCAGCTTAATATCGAATGAAAATTACATGTTCAATTTTGATATCTAAAATAGCATCTAATGAATTAAATTGTATCACATTATTTAAAAATTTTAAAATATCTTTTAAATAATCTGTACTTATTTTGATATTTAAATTTATTAAATGTCATGTTATAATGTAATTAATTAAACACTAATTGAGACATTAAAAATTAGATATGTAATTTGAGTCCTCAAACATGGTGATGACTACTACAGTTAGTGAATGGATAAAGACGATCAACAAGATTAATGCAAATAGAATGAAATGTTTATGAATCCGATTGGTTTGAAGTGGCACAGTGAATCAAATAAAGCCACATGGAAAAGTCGACTTGAGAAATGCTACGGAATGCTTATCTATTAGTTAGTCATTGTTAGCAAAAAATCTTTCTTACCATGTAAATTTGGTCGTAAATAAAAATTTATGAGGTAACAAATTTTACTGTTATTTATTTCAAATATTTAAAAATCTGGTAATTATTTAATTTAGTTTCAAACATATATTATTTGAATTGCTATTTATTATTACTTTGTGGGCTTAACTAGGATTGGAAACTTTTTTAAAGTTTGAGCAGGAGCGAAATCACCCACTATGGCACATGCAAATCCCCTTCATTTAATCCAAGAATGTGAGTGTCTCTAATCACAATCCAACATTTAAACCATCAAAGTTAATAAAAATAATTTACACTTCATTAAATCAAATATATTTATTTAATTTGGATTTATTCCACTAGAGAATCAGATATGCACTCATAGGTTATTTAGACATTATATACAATCAGTTTCCATATATTCACCTTCACAATTACTCATTGTGAGAGGTAGATAAATTTCTTAACCTCACTAATTACTTATTGGTTCATGAGTCCATTAATTCTTTAATAGACATTTTTCTTTCTGCTCTCAATCTAATGGGTAATTTTAATCATGATCCGACCATAAATATAAATTTGTAGTTATCAAAAGGAAGCGTCCAAATTTTTTCATCCTCGGTTATTATGTTTATTGATTCGACTTTTTTTTTTTATCGCTTTTAATTATATCACATACTTGGCTTAATTTTTACTTTTAGTTTGGTAAAAATAAGATAAGTAAAAGTTGTAACTAGGGTTATGCATAGTCTGGTTCAAACCGCCAATTCCACAGCAACACTCTTAATGAATGGTTTAAAATTAGATTGGACCATTTCCTTAACAGTCCGATCGATCCGATTTATAATATTTTTTTTCTAACGGTCCATACGGACCTTTGATCATTATGAGCAAAATTATGTAGTTTTAACTCTCCTCCCTTATGAACTTTTACTTTGAATTGCATGTTATTGTTATTTGTTATCTTTTGATTTTGAAGGACTGTAATATTATTAGTTATGGACACTTTTTTTTCTTTGAATTGCATGTTATTGTTACTACTTTTTAGATGACTGTAATATTAGTGGTTAATAGTTATGGACTTTTATTTTGTTTGTAACTTTTAGAATGCAAATTTTAAAGGATAAATAGTAATATATAACATATGATTTTGTTAATTAAAAAAAAATACACTAATAGTTCAAACTGTAATTTAACTAGATGGAATCGTTTATAAACAACCTCATCTTACAAATGATCTAATCCAGTCTAGATTTTTTGAACTGTTAATAATGGTCTAATTAAAAAACTTAACGGTTTAGAACCGAATCAGACCGAGAACCTCCCTAGTTGTAACCTTTTTGTAATATTTTGAAATCACATTTTTATAAAGCTTAACTCATCCAGTTTATTGTTGATTTGTTGTGCATTTAACTTCCATGTCGTTTGCAGTATGGCGTCTCGCTCGTGTCCTCTGCATTTTCTATTGTCGTTTCCGGTCTTTTTGCTTTTATTTTATTTATTTGTTATGATTTTTTTTTTTTTTTAGGAAGTTTTTTGCTTTTGTTATAATATTTCACAAATGCCTTCTCGTTTTATTGTTTATGATATCGTTTATATTCATACATGCCATTACGGCATTAACTATAATTTTTATATTGTCGTTTTACTTCATAAGTGTCGGTTGAAAGATTTGTTGCTATTTTATTTGTTCCTAACAGTAGCTTTCCCATTTTACAATAATCACTGTCGTTAAAAGTTTTATGGCCGTGCAAATATTTATTGTCGTTTTTCATTCTTATGATGCAATTCTATTTATTGAAATTGTTTTCCCCCGACATTTCTTTTTGGCTCAAGTTCTTGAAAATAAGAAACAACACTTCTACTCTAGTAAGAATTAGTGTGTTACCCGTGCATTTGCACAGTGGTATAGTTATCAAATATTTATTTAAATATTTAATAAAGCATGATAAATAAATAAATTAGATACAATTTTTTTGTCCGAGATAGAAAAATATACATTCTTTACATATATCAACTAAATAAATAAGAGAAAAAATCTGGGAAAAAATTAGAATAAAACAATAATATTGAAGTAAACAAACAAAACATGACACAGAATTCATAAATGTCACAAAAATATTTAAATATATAATAAATTTATATATCTAAGAAACCGTTTTTTTTTACATATATAAATAAAACATATAAGGTTCATATATTTCCTTTAATCTGCTAGCAACATATATCATCAAAATTTAAACATGACTTGACAATGTCTCTGGCTGCGAACAAAACTACTAAGAATTTATGCTGAATAAGAAAGAACAAAAAGCATCAGTGAACTAAACAGAAAAATAAAGGAAAAAAAAACCGGTTAAATGAGATATAGAAGAACAAATAAAGAGATAACAATATAAGGTTCAGGTATTTTATTTATGTCCATGGCTGCCAACTAAACAAATTATTACGCATTTATGATGAATATGAAAGAACAAAAAACATTAAGGA
Source organism: Morus notabilis (assembly GCF_000414095.1). Lineage (NCBI taxonomy): Eukaryota > Viridiplantae > Streptophyta > Magnoliopsida > Rosales > Moraceae > Morus > Morus notabilis. The sequence goes on along the minus strand of NW_010358941.1, from coordinate 8,525 downwards.
ACTGAACAGAAAATAAAGAGAAAAAAAACCGGTGAAATCAAATATAGAAGCACAAAAAAAGAGATAAAAAATTTAAGAACATACAGCATAAGAATAACATGAATAAAATAATGTCGAAGAAAAAAGATAACAAAATAATCCTAGATAATTGAGGTAACACTAAGAGTAAAGACTTCTATTAACAAAATAAAACATAGTAATGATATCTAATAAAACAAAATAAAAACTCCTATTAGCGAAACTAAACATGAAAATAAACTCCTATTAATCATAGCCAACAGAGTAACATGATAGTATACTAAAATAATGACTCAATAAAACAAATAATGACTCCTAATAATAAAACAGATTAACAAAACAATAAAAATGATAAAAAATTTTGAAATAAACTTAACTAACAGTTATGTTAATTCATGGTAACAAAAAAAAAAAAAAAACACAATATCATTACCTCAAACGAAGAAGAATACATACCTGAAACGAAGAAGGTAAATGGATAGAGCAAACAAAGCAGAAGAACAAAGCTTTAAGAAAGGTATAAGACAAAACATGATTAGAATAAAATCAACATATCATATACTAAAGAAACAAAATCATATCATAAACTTTAATGATAAATAGGATAATTCCTTCAAAACAGCGTTTATCATAAACATTAACAATAAATAAAATATTTTCTTTAAAACAATTAACAAACATATTCAAGAATATAATAATACATACCTAAAACGAAGAAAGGCAATCTATATAACAGACAGAGCACAACAACTAAAGTCTGAGTTTTGATGAGGAACATGAAAAGAGAAAAAGTAACATAAGATATAAGTCAACAGTGAGAAAATGAAAAGAAAAACAATGTGAAAAACGGTGATAATAAAAAAAATAATAGGGTTTATATACACAAAGAGGAAACTTCTGGTTATTATCCGATAACAAATCTAAGAAAGAAAAACCAACAGGTGAAATAACTGATTAAGAAGAGGTGTAAGAAAGCATGTAAACCACAGAAAAAATAATCCAATAATAAAGAGACACAAATAATTAACAAACCTATTACACAGATTTAAAACACAATAAAATTACCGGAAGAAGAAAAAGATGGTGAATATCTGATAACAAAACCAACACATAAATATAAACAAATGTAATGATTAGTTAACAACATGTGCAACAATGCATATAAAAAATAAAAACGAAAGTAATAAAAAAAGGGAAACATTTCTGAAAACAGAAAAACACGACCAATATTAAAGAGAGACAGAAAACAACAATGAAACAAATCGGAAAAGGAAAAAAAAATCTGAAACAAAAAAAAAGTAAGAAAAAAAATTACAAACAGAACCAAAAAAAACACCTAAAACAATTAAAAAGCCTCTGAAACATCTTAAACATCAATGGTGAAAACGACTAAAAAAATAAATCTTTTAAAAGAATCTTTAAAAAAATTTCTTAAAAAGAAACCCTAAAATACATTTTAAGTGAAAAAATTATTTTTAAACAAAAACAATTGAAAAATTATTTCTAGACATCTACAAAATAAATAATGAACAGATGTAATGATTAGTTAACAACATGTGCAACAATGCATCTAAAAAACAGAGAAACGAAAGTAATAAAAAAAAGAGAAACATTTCTGAAAATAGAAAAACACAACCAATGTTAAAGAGATACATAAAACAACGTTGAAACAAATCAGAAAAGGAAAAAATATCGAAAACAAAAAAAGGAAGAAAAAAATTAACAACAGAACAAAAAAAAAAGACCTAAAACAATTAAAAAACCCCTGAAACATCTAAACATCAACGATGAAAACGACTAAAAAACTAAAAACAAAATAAATCTTCTAAAAGCCTCTTTAAAAAAAATTTCTGGAGAAGAAACCCTAAAATACATTCAAAGTGAAAAAAAAATTAATTTTAAACAAAAACAATTGAAAATTTCTTTCTAAACATCTACAAAATAAATAAATCAACAAAACAAAATGAAAAAAAATCTAACGAAACCCTAATTTACAAACATAAGAAAAAAAAGGGGAACGAACAAAAACTGAAATAGCAGAGTCTAAATAACCCAATAAAAGGAAAAATTCCAAGCCCTGATAAAACCGAAGTCAGACGACTGAAGATGAATAAGGGAAAAAAAATTTCTTCTGGAAATGAAGATAAACCTCTCCCTCTCTAGACAGAAAACCACCCAAAAAACGCAAGAAGCATAAATGCAGAGCATAAGAAACCCAAACGAAAAGACAAAGAAAAATGGAGAGAAGAAGAAGACGAAAAGCATATATTCAGATTAAAAAAAGCTTAGAACTCTAAAGATCCATTAACACGTGAAAAAACTGCAGACAAAGAGGAGAAAAGAAGCTTCACGGAAAGGATGAGAGAGAAAAGAAAAGAAACAAAAAAATTGTCCAGAAGAAATGAAGGTAGAAGCTTCGAGGAATAGTAAAAATCGTTATAGTACTAATATGAGTCAAAAGTATGAAAATACCCAAACAAAAAACAAAGCAAAAACAAACAACCAAGGATAAAATGGCAAAGATACATATTTAAGACACAACCGGAATTTTTCCAAATAAGAAAATTATGAAAATACCCAAACAAAAAAAAAGTAAAAACAAAGAACCAAGAATAAAACGGTAAAGACTCACATTTAGGGCACAACCGGAATTTTTTCAAAGAAGAAGGAGATAAATGACCGGTCACTGTACGTACAGTAACCGGGTGCCTCCTTTAGTAATAGGTATAATATAATATAATGTTAATCAACTTTCTTGTCGTTTGCTTGTTTTATTGTCATTTTGATTTGTTGTCTTTCTTCAATTATCAGCCGTTCTAGATTTTAGGTGTTGTTTACTATTGTTATTACTCTTGTCATTTTTCTATTCAACGTCCGTTTTTAGTTTTTAGTTTTTTTTTTTGTCTTTTAATAATCTTATTGTCGTTTTCATTATTATGTTGTTTCATGAATTTGTCACGTTTCTAGTCTTATTGCCGTTACTTCATTCCTTCGGAATGACGGGACGCTAAGGGAGGGGACCCTTCCCCTCCCCCAAACCCCCTCCCCTTCCTCTTGCTTGCTCTTATTCGTTTCGTGCTTTACATCCGTGAAGCACTTCACTCGCTCGTTTATACATTTTATTCTCCAATTAAGTTTCAGGGGGCACATCCCCCCGAAGAAATTTGAACGGTCGGATCTGTTTGAAAGGTATACTCAAACTGTGATTCTTGATACTGACGTTTAAAATTTAAATTTTTTATGAAAAGAAAATACTATAACAAATCAACGATTTGAGTTTGAGTATATAAAACAAACGGACCCTTCACCTTTCCCGGTTCATATACCAATTTTTTTTTTCTCTTGTTCGGCTAAAACTGTAAAGGTTAGACAAAAGGCTAGATGCTTGAAATTGAATTAGTGCAATAACTCTTAGAGATATTGTAATATGTCTCTCAATTACATAATCACATAATCTTTGGCCTAAAATACAAGAAAAATAGCAAGGAAGCGCTGTAGTGAGTTTGATAGCACCATTTGGTGCTGTCAAAGCAGCTATAGGTGCTGCAGCGAGTTTGACAACACCATTTGGTGTTGTCAAAGCAGCTATAGGCACTGTAGCGCCAGTTTTGGGCGATGCAGCGCCCATGTAGGGAGAACAGGCGCGCTGCAGCGCCTGCATTGCATCCCGAAAGGCTACTCTCTGTCCAAAACTCCGTTGCAACGGAAAACTTCGCGCTGCAGCACCATTGTGCAGGCCTCTCGGGTCAGTTTTGTGCTGCCCGAGCACTGTAGCGGGAAAAACATCCGCTGCAACGGGTACTACTGTAGAAAACTATGTTTTCGTGTGTTTATGTGATCTGAAAGGTCTTGAACCATTGCATCCATTGGTGATATGTTTTAACACATATTTGAACACTTATTAGCAATAGATATAACCATTGTAATATGTGTATCAATCCATGAAAAGATACCTATACATTGAAAATGTATCTTTCAATGAAAGGTTGTAATGTTTAAAAACGATGCATTCATTCAATGAAATGACATCTCTGTCTTTATTAATTCTTCAAAAAATTTACAAATTTAATTCATGTTCTGGAACTCAATATTATTGCTAGATATTGTGTTTAAGGGTTTGTTGTATCTTAGAGGTAATTTGTCATTAAAACTCATTAGCAAATTTTAAAAAATAAAGACAAATAAAACCTTAAAAAATGTATTTTTATACGTATCAAATTATCTTTTATTTCTACATTCTTTTTATCTTCTACTCTCAAATTCTCTAATAATAACTAAAAGTGTAAGTAGATAGGAGCAGAAAAAAGAAGAAGAAGACCAAAAAGAAAAAGTCGAAGCACAAGAACCTTAGAATTCAAATTGATGGTTACAATTATAGACAACTCTCTTTTTTAGCCCTTTTTCTGTTTTTACCTTAGCCTTTTGTTAGTCGAATCTTGAACAGGATATTGATAGAACGGCGGCTATTTATACTGAAGCGTGCGTCTCTAGTAGGCTAGTAGGGGAACATGTCGTCCAACTTATATGTACATTTGCCCGCAAAAAATTCACCAAACGAATAGCCCCTAAAAAAAATGTATTTATGATGGAGAAGATTATTTTTGCTCCATAAGTAAGAATTGTATTAATTTTTCTACAGTCTAATTTGTAATAGAAACAGTTATGTGCCTAATATTATAAATTTTTAATATAAATTTATACAGATTTAATTGTTAAAAAAAAACTAATTTAATGCATATAAATAACGGTTCTTAACAATAAAAAAAAATAACTTTCACCACTATAAAGGTTTTAAAAAAATGTGAGGTTATTATATGCTTTGTGCTGTACATAAGAATAAACTTTTTTGTGGTGAAATGTGCCCCTAATAGACAAGTTCCAAGCATGGGATCCAATCCTAAATCATGTTATGCTGATTATGCTAGTCTCGTCCATGACAAAGTGACATGTATCTTCATGATTCACATTACCGAGATCAATTCCTTGCTTTGTCTGGAATTTTGCAATTCTTTATGGTTCATTTCTATCAATCTTCTCTCTTTTCCTTGGAGAATCTAAAAGTTATATATTGAGGACAATCTTTCTCTACTCTCTTTTCACCTTGTGAATAACCCCGAAATGCTCATGGTTTCTTTTACTAAAGAAACAAAAAGAGGGAAGATATTTCTATATAACCATTGTAATATGTGTATCAATCCATGAAAAGATACCTATACATTGAAAATGTATCTTTCAATGAAAGGTTGTAATGTTTAAAAACGATGCATTCATTCAATGAAATGACATCTCTGTCTTTATTAATTCTTCAAAAAATTTACAAATTTAATTCATGTTCTGGAACTCAATATTATTGCTAGATATTGTGTTTAAGGGTTTGTTGTATCTTAGAGGTAATTTGTCATTAAAACTCATTAGCAAATTTTAAAAAATAAAGACAAATAAAACCTTAAAAAATGTATTTTTATACGTATCAAATTATCTTTTATTTCTACATTCTTTTTATCTTCTACTCTCAAATTCTCTAATAATAACTAAAAGTGTAAGTAGATAGGAGCAGAAAAAAGAACAAGAAGACCAAAAAGAAAAAGTCGAAGCACAAGAACCTTAGAATTCAAATTGATGGTTACAATTATAGACAACTCTCTTTTTTTAGCCCTTTTTCTGTTTTTACCTTAGCCTTTTGTTAGTCGAATCTTGAACAGGATATTGATAGAACGGCGGCTATTTATACTGAAGCGTGCGTCTCTAGTAGGCTAGTAGGGGAACATGTCGTCCAACTTATATGTACATTTGCCCGCAAAAAATTCACCAAACGAATAGCCCCTAAAAAAAATGTATTTATGATGGAGAAGATTATTTTTGCTCCATAAGTAAGAATTGTATTAATTTTTCTACAGTCTAATTTGTAATAGAAACAGTTATGTGCCTAATATTATAAATTTTTAATATAAATTTATACAGATTTAATTGTTAAAAAAAAACTAATTTAATGCATATAAATAACGGTTCTTAACAATAAAAAAAAATAACTTTCACCACTATAAAGGTTTTAAAAAAATGTGAGGTTATTATATGCTTTGTGCTGTACATAAGAATAAACTTTTTTGTGGTGAAATGTGCCCCTAATAGACAAGTTCCAAGCATGGGATTCAATCCTAAATCATGTTATGCAATCCTAAATCATGTTATGCTGATTATGCTAGTCTCGTCCATGACAAAGTGACATGTATCTTCATGATTCACATTACCGAGATCAATTCCTTGCTTTGTCTGGAATTTTGCAATTCTTTATGGTTCATTTCTATCCAATCTTCTCTCTTTTCCTTGGAGAATCTAAAAGTTATATATTGAGGACAATCTTTCTCTACTCTCTTTTCACCTTGTGAATAACCCCGAAATGCTCATGGTTTCTTTTACTAAAGAAACAAAAAGAGGGAAGATATTTCTAGTGGGAGATGGTATCCAAATATCCATTACTAATTTAAAGACTACAAATCAATCATAACCATTATCTTCATTAGTTTTAAAAAGTAAATTTGTTAATTAAGCATTGTGTCATTTTGGACCATAAATTTTTAATTATGATAGGTTATTCCGTGGTAGTAAAATCGAGAAATAACTTCGAAATTTCACAGAGATAACTGCATACCAATAATCAAAATGATACAATAATATAGCAGGGATCAACAGTGCTATTAATTAGAAAGAAAAATAAAGAACACACAACTAAATTAAGCTTTTATTTTACACAAATATCTAACTCTCATTTTGAAAATAATTTTGTCAAGGCACAAAAAATTATACTTTTAGTTCTGTGCAGGTTTAGATTGTTAGATTTTTATCTATTTGATTTGCATTGATTGTATGATATAATATTCAAAATGGGAATTTTTTATAGGGTTTGAAATGGTATTCTATTTGTAGTGCTTTCATTTGAACCACTAAATTTATAATATTACACACACACACATATATATATATATATATATATAAATGGTCTTTAATCCGGCATCTATAAAAAGTACCGGATGAGTCAGCAGTAAACCACAATTGTAGGATGAAATCTAAACGGTTAGAAATGGTGGAAGGGCAACCTCAAATTTTACATTGTAGGATGAGATCTTAGACTGGACACTTTTATGTAAAGAAATATTTAAAAATATCATATCTTATCTCAAAATTCACCGCAGTCCAATCACTCAATAGTAAACGTGAGCCAAGCTAAACTCGTTCTCTTTTTTTTTTTTTTTTTTTTTTGAACATAATTAAAGACGTTTATTTTCAAGGATAAGAAACGATTGACGTTTTTGGAGTTTTTATTTTTAAGAATCTTTTATTTATTTATTTAATGTTGGACAAAGACATGGGTACCCATTGTGGTATTACTTGAATTACTTTCGCTAAAATTTATTTGTAGCATATCTTTTATGACAAAAAAAAAAGGCATAAATTTGGCAAAATTTAATTAGAAGAAAAAAAATCGTTTAGGTAGTTTGGTAAAATTTACCGATCTTTAAATTTTAAGGTATTATAAAAAAAAAAAATTTACTGCAGAATAATTTGAATGTTAAGTTTTACTTACTTTAAGGGTTAGAGCGTTTAGCTTTCTGTAGCTAGCGCTCTATGATAGTACAACGTCAGACTCAATATATGATGGATTTTAAAATTAAAATACGTTCAAAAATAATTATTTGCATGATGACGTTTATTGTTGATGAATAAAAATGTTCATTTACATTTGTGAGAATTAAGTGTCTTACCAAACCCTTGCTTATATAAGTTATTTCATGTTGCAAACAATCTAAAGGGTAAGATGTAGCCATGGAGAATCTTAGAGCGGATGCGAGCTATGCGCGATAGGAAAATGAGAGAAACGATCATGGAATGAAAGTACTTAAATTTAAATAAAGTTTTAATTTTTATTGTTCATTATTTTGGAACTTTGGTTTATGGTGGTTTTGATTTGAAGAATATTTTAGACTTTTTTTAAGTTTATTTCATGGTATGTATTTTAATAATTAAGTTGAACCAAAAGGTTATTTTGTCTTTGAAGAACTTCAAAATTTTTAAAGTTATAATATGTTTTAAAAAAAAAATTTCTAGGTTTTCTTTAAGTCATTCAAAGTAAATATAGCACCAATGTTAAATTTTAGTATTTGAATAAACATTTACTACTTAATGTAATTCTATCTTTATACTTATTTGGTGCCAATGACATAACTCTAACTCAATTAAATTCTTTAAATTTCGTTGCTCTTAAGATGAACAATTTCAACTTATTCCTTCTTTCACCAAAATCCTAATGATACGCTTGTTACCAACTTGAATTAGATTAAGCATTTTCAACAATGTTACAAACTTCAACCTTTGTTACTGCATACTTAAAAGGCACACTTGTTTGCCTCATTTGTACATTGTCCATCACTAACAAATGTTCTCACTCTATAAATTATTTTTCATTCGACCACATTTACAACTCTACCCTTCTAAAATTATATATCATATTT
>NW_010358940.1:268611-276222 GCF_000414095.1 Morus notabilis | reverse complement strand
AATGAAAGAGGAATTGGATGCTTCTTCACTGTCATATGACCTTACTACTAGTACTTACGATTCACAAATATTTTTCGTAACTCATATGTATCCAAAAAACACAAGCTGTGTTGGCGATGAAAATTTATCAATAGAATAATAATAAATTTTAAGATAAATTAATATGATTTGTATTGATATAAACAAAAATAAGAATACACGAAGATTTATAATAATTTATTCTTAATTTAAGAACTATATCCACTGTAAAAAGGAAGTGAGAATTTCACTAATTTGATAAGAGATTACTCAATTTTTCTCAGTACGAGAGTTGCTATCAGTATTACTTAATATTGATGACGTGGCACCATAGCTGAATTATTCTTGTGCTCTTATCTATGACATTGTGCCTTCACAGGTCTCTATTTTTACCCAACAACAGGAAGCTGTATGCCAATTAATTAGATACCATCCTTTGCAAACCGGTCCCATGTTCTCTGATATCTTTCCACCTAAGAAAAACAAAATCTTTTATAGGGCTGCTTCTTTTGTCATGTCAAACAAATACTAGGCGATAATATTGTAGTCATAGAATGTATATTAAATATATAGATAAAGTCTTAAGTCCTCGACACTATGTACGTGTAACATTGTTAGGTCCTACATGTAATATTTTTTTTATACTCGTATAATACTATTATATGTATTTAACTATATTTATTGAATATTATATTAAAGTAAAAATATGTTACACACATACAAATAATTTATACGGAAATTTTAAAAAAAGTTACACATATCGTATTATACGGGTGCTAGACTTAACATAATTTTTATAAATATAACAAGTAACATACACATAGAATATATGTAATTGCAAGCATTATTTACGTGTGAATTTGCCTTTATCACTAATATTAATTAGGTCTAAAGTTTAAATCTCCCAATAGATTCGTCAACTTTATATATATAAATGATTGATAATTGCTACTGACATATAATGATCGATAATTGTTCCTTTTAATAAATTCTATTTTGCTCCTTGTTAAAACTTTCATGGTAGCTTCCATATCATATAATCAGACAATATCTTCCTTATCTACAACCTCAAAAACTTAAAAAGACAATTAATTATAAAAAATTAGTTTGTTGCTGGTGCTTGTGATTATTAGCTATACATCTCGAGCAGTGACAAAAAAGGAAATACTGAAAAGAAGAAGAAGAAAAAACCGAAATAAAATAAAATATAATCATGTAACTAGAAGGAGCAACTGATGTTTCCTCAAGATATATATATATATGTGTGTGTTTTTGTTATACAATAATTTATCACAGGTTTAACGTGACATTCCACGTAGGCTACTTAAAAATTTAAATTTTAAATTGAGTTTGGTATGTTAAGCTCAATATTTTGAGCTCGATACTCTGAGCTCGGTACTTTGAGATCAGCACCCTGAGCTTGGTACTTTGAGCTGGGTATGTCGAGCTAAGTAATTTCAACTTAGTATGTTAAACTGGATAAGTGACATGGGCGACCCTAGGTAGGTAAGTGAGAATAAATGCCTTAGGCCAAATGCCGTAGGCTAAATGCCCTAGGCTAAATGTCGTAGGCTAAATGCCTCATGCCAAAATGCCCTAGGCGAAAATGCCCTAAGCCAAATGCCCTAGGCTAAAATGCCCTAAGCTAAATGCCATAGGCTAAATGCCCTAGGTCAAATGCCCTAGGTCAAATGCCATAGGCTATGCCTCAGGCCAAATGTCCTAGGCGGTCAAAATGCCTTAGGCCAAATGCCCTAGGCAAAATACCCTAGGCCAAATGCTTCAAGCCAAATGTCCTAGCCTAAATGCTTCAGGCTCAAAACCCTGAGCTCGATACCTTGAGCTCTGTACTTCTGGGTTTGATACCTTGAGGTTGGTATGTTATACTTGGAACCTTAAGGTCGGTATGTTGAGCTTGATGCCTCGAGGTCAATCTTCAGAGAGTTAACTCCCTAAGACAAGTTCGTTGAAATAGAGCAAGTTAAAATAAGCCCAACCCCCTGACTCAATTTATCACATGGAAAATAAGGAAAATTACGTCAACAATCGTAGTGAAATAAGGGAATCACCACATTAGCGATCCCATGATATGTGGATTATCATCAAAGGAAGCAGAGGTTATGTCCAGAGAAGAGTGATAAGCCACGTGCTAAGAGAAGAGCAAGAGACGCGGTAATGGTGGACGTGGGTAGGACGGTTACACCCACGACCGACAATTACATCCACGAGGGATGGTTACTCGGGGGCAATGGCTCTATAAATACGAGAAGAGGAAGGGAAGAAAGGGGTTTAGATCCTCGCTCTGAGAGAAGACTTCTTTCATTTTTTCCTTACTTGCCTTGAATGTAAGAGAGCATGTAAAAGAGAGTTCAAGTGTATAATCTCATAAATGCAATGAAAAACTCAATAACCATAGTGAACGTAGACTATTTGAGCCGAATCACTTTAAATTATTGTATCCCCTCTTTCCTTTCGTCTTTATTTTGATTCGTTGATGGTATTTTAATCTTTCTGAATTGGATCTCACTCTAGAGATTGAGTTCCTTTGACGTTGATCACTTTTTGCCGTCTAACAGTTTTTACAAATTAGAAGGATTCAAAGAGAAAAAAAAAAAAAAAAAAGCAATATTAACAATTTTTAGAAGCATATATTCCTTACTGATCTATAAGAATCATAATTACTTCGTAGCTTATAATTAAGGTTCTTTGTCTCTCACTCCATAAAAATGTTTTTGGAATATTTTGTATAATATGAAATGAATAAAAATTAAATTAGGAGCTAGTGGAAAAAGCTGGTAAACACTGATGATGCTTTTAATAATTATGTACCGTCTATGTTTTGCTTAAAACGAAATTCCATGTAACACCACTTATAATTTGTTTGCTAAGTAAAAGGGTAAAATGATTATTGAATGAAGTTAATTAAGCATCATGATCATCTCAAATAAACATGATCTTAATGGGGTGTGTGACAAGTGTGTGGAATCGACCACACTATATAATTAGGCCAACATTTATAAATTAGCACGTACTTACCTTTGCTATCAATTTTTTGAAATGTGGGTCCATCCTACACATGAAAATGGAGATAGCAATTCAGTTATAAGGAAATTCCAATTTGTGATATTTGATACTATGTTTAATTTATGGGGGTATCACAGGAATGTGTTGCAGTCAATTTACTTGATTTATGATATTTTTGTATTTTGCATAAGAGCTTACTTTGCGGATAAGATTTACAAGAAATGTTGAAATTTGTTGTCGCAATAACTCGATTATATCTCATTTGTTTTTGTAACATCATCTAAATTTAAATTCAAATTTTTCTTTAACTTATATATTTTAGATTTGACCGAATTAACATATAAAAATATTACACATAAAAGTAATACGTGTGAATAGCTAAAACTAATGGTACTACGCCAACGTATCGCATCAACAAACGGCAAATTTTGGGACAACGGATTAGGATTGAAATAGAAAGTTAATTAGGAGACTTAAGTTGGAATTTTAGCTTAGATATTGAGAGGGGAAAAATGCACAAGAAAGCCTCAATTAAGTAGGAAGAGAAAAGTTAATTACTTGAGTGTTACGAAAAAGTGGATTGGCTAGATCGAAGACACATTGTCAACAAGAGGACGCCAAGAAAACACTTGTTTTGGACAAAAGCTGCTTCTCACCCAAATAGAGGAAAGTACGCATCGAATCAAAATACCAATTAGAGGGTCCAAAACTATATAAGGTAAACAATGTCATAATCACTATGTTATAAAGAAGTCACGCCGTAAGACCATAATGACTATTTTAACGTACGAATCCATTCATCAACATCAATAAGTTGCTTCCTGCCGATGCCCCTTCAAAATAAATAAATATCAAAAAAAAAAAAACACTCCCCAAAAAAAAAAAAAAAAAAAAAAAAAAAAAAAAAAAAAAAAAAACAACCGTATCAAAAACAAGAAGTTAGTTTTCGGGGGGTTTTTTTTTTTTTTTTTTAAAGGGAAAATTGGATTTCAAAACTCAAAAGAGATATAATAATCACTAAAATATAGGACAACTCGATCGCAATCAATAGATGGTCTAAACTCGAATGGAACACTCAAAGGGGAGAAGCATGTACCGTGTTCTGAATCCAAACACTTAAATAGAGAGATTAATATCGGTGGGAAACGTCTAATCAGCTGAAAACGAGTGACCCAAACTACCTCACAAAAAAGCAAATCTCTACAAACACGACCTATATCGAAAAGTGGAAAACCACATCTGTTATTATGCAACAAACTAGACATACAATACAAACAAACAAAAGGGTGGATTTGACAACACCTTTAATAGAGAGTAAAATCTAGAAAAACAAGAAGAAAAAAGAAAAAATCTTGAACCAGGAACAACGCATCCAATTGAAGAGCAACCTTGAGTGACGGCATGAAGAGCAAGACGAACAACACTTGCGCGGGTGAAACGCACTACCGACCACCGACCACGCCACGCACACCACTAGAAGCAATGCGGCGCCAAGGGGACCAAAACCCCCAAAGTTACAAGGTCGACGAAGCCTTGACGTGCAAGAATCTGATGACCGAAATATGCTACAGGCAAATGTTAAAAGGATCCTTCATCAATCACATTATCATATGTTAAAAACAGAACAGAAAGAACATCACTTCAAAATCTTTTTAAGACAAAGCAACAGAAAATATGACGATTCGAAAATATTTACTATAGATGCGATTATTCTTAGATAAAAATAATCTTGAATTATAAGTTATTGGATGAATCGCACTATGGTTGAGAAAGGATTATCAGTCCTCTTTTTTTTTTTTTTTTTTTTTTTTAAGGAATTATATTAGTCTTTTCAAAATATAACTAACGGTGTAAAAATTCGCAACTAATATGGTAGTTTTTCATTTCAGATCGAATAACCTCGAAATCAGATTATTGCACCATTATTACATGGTCAATACGACAAAATTACCAAAACTCAAACCATATATTCATTATACCTACTCATGCACATACACACACAGAGTGAATATATACATACATACATATATATGTGTGTGTGTATTCAAGCGCGCAAGAAATAACCTCAGATTACGATAAAACAGGGACACTAAACATGTAAAGCAAACTCAAATGTGTAGCCGAGTCCTTGTAGTTGTAATAAGAGTGGCAGACTAGGCCGGAGAATCGGAAACCAATAGCACTCGTGTGTGTGGTGTGTGTTTACACACACACACATATAATACCAATACCATTAGTTGATATTGGAAATAAATTGCTAATAATTAGAGCCTCGAAATTAAATGGAATACTAGAATATTTAAGTAATTCTGAACGAAATATGGGGAAAGAAAGTGCTGCTCTTTTTTTTTTTTCCCTTATTTAAAGGGGAAAAAAAACACCCATTAACTTATTAGTTATTTCCATTCATGCGTGGATTGAGCTGTTAGACACGCATAAACCAAAATACTAAAAAAAAGGGCGTTAAAAATACGAATTCATGGTTTTATACATGTATATCGTAGTAAATGTTAGTCTCGAAATCTGGTACTTTTTGAAGCAGTTCATTCATTTCTATACCATAAAATAATAAATTAGAAAATGGGCATATATATATATATATTTGACCGCGTGTAACTTGTAAAGCAGGCCATATCGCATGTTTATTTTATGAATCACCTACTTGCATTCTTCCTTACATTTGGCACACTTTTAAGTGCCAAAACTAAATTATATTATATAGCGATACACATGTAAGATGCATTAATATTAGATTACATTATCACCTTATATAGATAAATAATGCTAAACAATACTCAACAAAAATCTTAACTAAACAAATGAACAGAAACTATCAAATTTTCGATGTATTCTAAGGAATAAATTGTGAAATCATGGTCGTTTGATACGCATCACAAAAGCAGCAAATACATGCACGCTCATGCATGCATGATGCATGCTCATATATAAACACACGCACACACACACATATCATTTTCGATTTTCAGTACAACATATATCGGTCTACGCATACAACGCATTATTTACTCGTAAATAATATTTAAGAAATAAAATAGAATATAAATAAACAAACAGAATCAGACAACAAAAACAATTAACTTCATTAATCTAAAAGGCCTCCATGCCAATTTTTCGATGCTGCTACAAAAAAAATAAAAAAAAAAAAAAAAAAAAAAAAAAAAAAAGAAGAAGAAGTCACATATATAAAGTGAGTCAGAGATGATCTAAAACATTCATGAGAAACAGAACATTTCAGATTTAGAGAGACTTTTTAAACCAAAAATATAAAAGTGATTAACGAAGCTTTTTCAGAATTGATGCTTCATTTTCAACATTTTTCATCTTCTTTCTCTTTTCTGGTATGCATGGAGACGGGGACTCACCAACTCGAGCGGTTCTAACAGTTCGAACCGGATTAAAAAAAAAACCAAAATCATCTGCCAATGAGAAGACGCCACGTCACCAGTCTCCACACAATCGCTACCCGGCGCGTCGAGTATGCAACCACATCTCCCACACGACAACCGTACACGTCACATCTGAATCCACCGAGCGAGTTGCGTAGGGTTGACAATCCCCGGGATGTGGGCCCCAGGCGTCTTCAGTATGCTCGCCACCTCAGCGTAACTCTCGTGCTCCTTCGCCACCTTCTTCTTCCCGCTCGGCTCGGCTGGCTCCGGCTTCAACCTCTTCAGCTCAGCCGACGATCCCGCGCCGCCGCTGACTGGGAAAGCGTCGGCTCGAGCCGGATCGAACTTCTGCCCGAATAGTGTGCCCTTCGTCAGGAACTCGTATGCCATGTAGCCGGCTAAGAGCCGGTTCGACGACATCGGCTCGTCGGCTCTCTTACCGGCTTGATCCAGCTTAACCGCGGCTTGAGCCTTCGCCTGAGCCGACGGTTTTAAGGATGAGTAGAAGGAAGAAGCCTCTCTCTCTTTTCGCTTTCGGGTGGGCCCAGGTGTCAATATCCGACGAGAGTGGCAACTCATCTTGCGTCCTTTATTTCTGCCACGTCAGCACAAATAAATTATTAAAATAAACGAAGTAAAACCTGAGGGGCAAGATCGTCACATCGGGTATTTTTAAAGGGGTGAAAGCGTAAAATCAGCTTTGGATTGCTTTTGGGGAGGCGTACTCTCGTAGGGGGTAAAAAGGGGAATTCAGACAACGAACCAGGAGAGTTTAAAACAGTAGAGAGCAATTGTAACGGGTAGGGATAAAAAGGTAAAATCAGACTACAGAGACGTTTTTTAAAAACGACAAGAAAGGAAAGGGTCTTCGTACAAGGAAAGAGGAAAAAAAAAAGTACCAACAACAAAAAAGAAATAATTAATGGAGAGAGAGAGAAGGGGTGTGAGGTTAGGTTTTTAAGGAGTGAAATTGGATCCAAAAACCGGTGGCCGGAAACTCAAACGACGGATTGCGGCGTACGGACGACGAGAGAATAGGCGGAACGGCCGGAGATGGGCGGAGGATGGAGAGAAAGAAGGAGAGAGAGAGAGGGTAGATGGGGTGAGATTGAAGAAAAATTAGTTGGAGAAAGACATGTAAAGGAAGGACAGGAAATGG
>NW_010358940.1:264433-266959 GCF_000414095.1 Morus notabilis | reverse complement strand
AGAGAGAGAGAGATAAGAGAAGAAACGAAAGAGAGAGAGATGAGGGAAATGACTGAGCGGCGATGCTCTAGAAATTTATATCGGAGTTTTTCTTTATATATGCGCCTCTAGTTTGGAAAAATATCTCAATTGCCATTATCGGTTCCAAATGACAAAACAATCGAGAGAGAGAGAGAGAGAGATAAGAGAAGAAACGAAAGAGAGAGAGATGAGGGAAATGACTGAGCGGCGATGCTCTAGAAATTTATATCGGAGTTTTTCTTTATATATGCGCCTCTAGTTTGGAAAAATATCTCAATTGCCATTATCGGTTCCAAATGACAAAACAATCCTTTGTCTTTCGTTTTTCCTCTCTTGAACGCACGCTGCTTCTTTACTTGTTTGTTTATTTTGGATTTTGGGCCTCGAATTGAGAAACTAATTTTTGGCCCGTTTACAAGTTTAGTTTGTATGTTTGAAAATTTAAAAAGACTTTTTGGCATAATTACCTCTCTTGAATTTGTGGTGATTTAACAAATTATTCTCTCAATTTTTAATTTTAATAAATGGTCTCTTATTAATTAAATTTGTTTAAATTTTTTTTTGTTAGATTTAAAGGATTAAAAATTAATATGTTGAAAGATTTGAATTAGAGTGTTAAAATTTTTGACTAAACGTGCTTTTTTACACTTATTTAACACAATCATTGTCAAAATAGAAAATATTACAATAACTTTATAAATTGAGCGGGTAACTTACCAAAATTAAAAGTTTAAAAGTTAATTTATTAAACCACGATAAGTTAGAGAGTAAATGTTCTAAAAGTCTAATTTAAAAAGTGAATGGTGAAATAACATATTTTATAAGGTGATTAGTTTATAACATAATTTTATATCTTAGACTTTTAATAATATTAAAAACTCAAAAATACCCTTTAGCCATCTCTCTCCTTCCCCATCTAGTTAGGTCCACCATAGCCCGTCGGCAACCAAAACCTACGCCGTTGATCAAAGATCGGTAGCCACGACCGATAAATACTGCATTTATCAATAAATATTGTATTTCCTATAAACAACAAATTTATCTAAAAAATCGATTGTCGACACCCACGACCGATAAAATACCATATTACCGGTAAATACAATATTTATCCTAAAAATTCAACCTCCGACATCGACGACCTATGAATACCATATTTATCCTAAAATCTGACGACCTATGAATGGGGTCCTTTTGAAAAATAGGCTTAAAATGTGTAATGTGTTTAACGAGTAGGCTCCAAAATAGAAAGTTTCAATGAGTAGGTCTTTCATTAAATGAAAAAATGTGTATTCCCTAAATGCCCTTCTCCTTTTCTCTCAAATTAAAAGAAAAAACGTTTGAAAAGGAGGAGCTAAATCCCCTCCTTCGCTGGGCAGTCACGAGGAAACGTTGCCGGCCAAAGTTCACCGGCGGCGCCGCCTTTCACCGCCGGAGAATGCCCCTACCGACGTCGACAATCGCCGGCATCCACGGTGATTAACAGTTCGAGCATTATTCTCTCAAATCTTGTATTTTTTATGCTTAATTCATTGTTTGAATGCTAGGTAATCGTGGTTTGGTATTTTATTTGAAAAATCAACAAGAATCATGCTATTCCATGGCCTCTTCGGAGTTGAGTAATCTGCAAAATCGAAGAAACTCACGTCTGTCATTTCTTTCCGTTCTGACTGGTGGGAGTGGTAAGAAACCTGAGTCCGGTCAGAAAGTTCTTACTGGTGTGCCCTATAAGAAAATTACCAATCGATCTTTCCAGTAAGAAAGATATGATCGGGCATAATTTTTAAGGATATTTTGGTCATTCACTCTTATCCCAGGAATAAAAAAAATGAAAATTGAAATTCCATTTATAACGGGTCTACGAATTGAATGGGTGTACATTTGGGGCCTATTGACTTAAAAATCCCTATGAATACCATATTTATCCTAAAATCTAAAAATCGGCTCTAACAACTATTAAATACTGTATTTATCAATGAATAACGTATTTATTTATAAATATTATATTTATCTAAAAATTCAACCGACGACTGTTAAATACTATATTTACTAATAAATATCATAATTACTTAAAAATTTAACAATCAAAACCGACGACCGATAAATATCATATTTGCCTATTAATAACGTATTTACATGATAATATTGAATTTTCTTGAAAATCAAACCACCGACACAGTGCCAATAAATACGTATTTACCTGAAATACGTTATTTACTCAAAAATCTAGAAGGTCTCACAAATCAAATCACAATTAAAAGAAAACATTATGAGCCCGTTTGGTTGGAAGATTCGTTTTTTATTTGAATTATGGTTTATAGTTCGCTATAATATTTTCTCTCATAAAAAGTACACATAAATTGAAAATGATTTTAATCTATAATCCAAACGAGCTCATATCTCACGCACAAAAAAATAAAAAAATAAAAAATAAAAAATAAAAAACCTCCAAATTAGAAACTGGACAACGTTTCTCAGAGGGGGGGGGGGGGGGGGGGGAAGCCACAC
>NW_010358940.1:168191-264256 GCF_000414095.1 Morus notabilis | reverse complement strand
GGGAAATCAAACCTCTCCAAACCATTAAAAAAAAAATCAACAAAACCAGCAAAAATAATATGAAAACCAAAATGACGCGTTTTCACAAAATTAACAACTCAGCAAAAATGGGTATCTGCACATTTTCACAAACACAACAAAAACCAAAATCCAAGAAACGATCACTATTTCGCAGAGAGAGAGAGAGACGACGCCGAAGATGTGGCCGTGGGGAGAGAGAGAGAGTCTGCGAGATCTGGCCGGATCTAGTTTACGACGACGAGATCTGAAATGATGACAAGGAACCTGCTCTGCGACTACCCAGTGAAGTCTTCTTCTCCGACGCCGATTCACAACGAAGCTCATCTTTCCCAGCGGCGATCCATGATGGAGGCGAGATAGAGATCGCGACTGAGCTCCGTCCTCGCCATTGCAAGCAACATCGCGATGGAGGCTGCCTACAACGTAGCCTCACAAAGCCGGCGATCCGAGGATCCTTACGAACCGACGATCTGAGGATCCTTATGAACCGACGATCCTTGTGAACAGGAATGATGAATCGGAATCGCAAACCCTTTCCCACATTGCAATCCTCATCGCCGATCTCTTCCGCTCGCTCGCAATCTCCAGCAAAGGTCGATCTGCTACTCTCGAGAATGCGCTCCCCATAATTTTTCACGATGGCGCCGCAAAGTGAACTAGAATCGTGAATGGGAGCTCCGCTTAGACGTTGGATTTGTGGCGGCGATGAGAAAAGCAAGAGAGGCGGTGAGAGAGAAAAAAAGGAGAGAGAGGGAAACCGGGAGAGAGAGAGAGAGAGAGAGAGAGAGCCGGTAAAAAGAGAAATAGATCGTGATGTACATGAGGAAGAGAGAGAATGAACGGTAGAGAGAGGGGGGCTGTAAGTCTTCTAAGAGAAAAAGTAGAAACCCTATGGAAAGGTAAATTTGGAAAAAGTATGTCTTCATAATGATAATTTAAAATACGTTATTATTTACCAACATTGAAGAAATATGTTATATACTCAAATGTGTTAGTGTTTATGTCCTTAATAATAAATATAATAATATTTTTTTGAGACATTTTAAATATAAATAAAAATTTATTTATTTTATATATTTAGGTATTGTCTTCTTTACGTTTATATTAGTTGAATGTATGAAAAATAAATTGAAAGTATGAGATTATCATTCTAAATTTTTAGGTCATGTATGTAATAAGAAGAACATGCGGAAGACAGGAATCTAAAGATAATAGTCTAAACCATATGATCCACAATCGAGGGAATAAAGTTGAGCACTTTATTCATGTTAAGATTATTATGTTGTCTACTTTCTAACGGAGACGGTTTGTCTTGGTCGTCGGAGGTGGGACTCTATGGGTAGAGACATTAATATAATTTCTAGTGGTGAAATCTATATTGGGTCGGACCAAAGTTGAATTATTTTAATTAATAATTTTGTTTGTATAAAATAATTCACTTTTGACGAATTATATGCGGTCATTTTAATCCTAAGATGGATAATGAACTCGTATGCTTGATTTGTATCATTTGATGTACTAAAGGGAGACATTTTGACATTATGTAAAGGTACATTTATCGGTACATTAAGCGTATGACTCTTGTGTGCGTAGATTTATTATTCATAGATTGTGTAATCTATAACTCATATAAAGAGTCAATGATATCATCTTATGCATTATCTGTGGATTGAAACATACGAGCGCTCGTCCATTAGACTACTCTGTGTTATCTAATGGTTTACTATTTGTGTTGATACGAATAGTGGTTTTCTGATGGAGTGGTAATGGAACATCAGATAAATATAATCGGGAATGTAAAATGAAACTTGACTTTAAGTCGATTATGGATATCCTATGGGGATAATATACTAATATATTGAGTCATATACGAGAACTATTCAGAGCTTTGCAAATGTGTTATATAAATCGATGGTGCAGCTCTAGGCTTTTAGTGGAGTAGCGCTAGAGTTTTATAATCATAAGACAGACTTGTTGGTTTACAAGTAGCGTTGTGATTATAGGAGCTTGATTTATATATGTCTATTGGGTCCCTTTGCTAGCCCACATAATTTCCTGTAACGATACGGCGTATTTCCTACATATTGGTAACTTGTGTTATTTCCGTAAAAGAGGTTCAAAGTTAATATAAGATTGGTTAATTAATTCATGAGTAATTTATCGGGTGAATTAATTGATAAATTAATTCTAGATAAAATTGATTGAATTAATGTTTCGGGTTGTTTAATTCATGAATAATTTATCGGGTGGATTAATTGTTAAATTAATTCTAGATAAATTGGTTGAATTATTGTTTTAAGAGTTATTCAATAAGGGAAGACTATTATATGATTGTTTTGACCATGTAACTTTCCTATTAGGTTGCTTGAATTAAAACTTAGGCTATGTGCAAGTTTTCCATATTAAAAAGCTAAGAAAATAACTTTCCCGTATTCGTACCGGTCGACCATGTTAGTGTACACCGGTCGACCGGTTCATGAAGGAAAGGTCGACCGGTGAGTTATAACTTCTTTGTCACCAGTCAACCAATGGTAACGCGTAACGCATGCTGACATGACGTAACCGACTCTGTAAGCGAGATAAGCTTTGAAAAATCTAATTGTTGTGGGTATATGACTTCCTAAACACTATAAACAGCCCAGTAGTCACATTATTCATTAGATCACTTGAGAGACTTTTTGGAGGCTATTGCTAAAAGATTCCTGAGAGAAAAAATTATTTAATTCTCAAAAATGATTTTTTTCTTTGGCTCTCTTGTGGTTGGAAGGAGTTTAAGAATACAAAGGAGAGATTGAACGACGTGCGCTTACCTGCACTCTGATCAAGGAAACGAGAATAACAAAGAAGACCAGTTGGTTGAGGCTCTTTCGGTTGCGATTTGGAACGCTTTGATTTGTCAGACATGCTGTTTCTTAAATCTCTAAAGGTATGGTTTAGATTTTTAGTATTTATGTTATATAGCATCACGAACATATTCTTGGTTGATTTTGACATTAATTTAAAATTTTTAAAATTTTACTGCACACTCGATGTTGCATTTTCCAACAAAATGCACATACCAAATATGCTATTTGGTACATGTTCTCAAATTTAAATTTGTGAGAAAAATATTTGTAGTAAAAAACATTTTTGAGTTCAAACCTATAAAACAAATGAAAGACTTTTTTTTTTTATAGGAACAATGAAAGACTCTTCGGTTTTTAACAATAATCTAATATATTTTAGAGCATCTTTGGCATGATAAAGTAGTTACATTTTGAGGGTATTTGAATGTGAGTTATTGGGAAAATTCTTCAAAGAGTTTGATTTGTAAGGTTATAATTTAGATCAATAGGTCACAATTGATGAGTAAAATTGAACGTTTTATTTTCGCAAATCCCATCCTTGGTCAATCTACACCTGCCTCGCCAAGTGTTCAATGAGTAAGACAATGAGCTTCAAGTAGTATTTATATTTCAATTGCGAATGATTTATCTTGTTCATTAAATAGAAGAATTCAAGTAGAGGCATTTATGTATGTGAAAAAAAAAGATTAAACTATGTGGAATTTGAATTGGAAATGTATGGAATCTAAAAGGAATCAAATTCTACTTTCATGATCACTTGTACCACCATATTAATCCTCAACATTGATGAACTTATGGTTATAATTTATATAGTCTGTGCTCGATAGTTGATGCATAAGTTCCATATTATTCATAAACAAATATACTCGCATGAAATGATAAATAGCCAGAATTAATTATGGGCGTGTTTGTTTCCGGTTTTGAAAATATTTTTCGCGTTTTCTAAAAAAGAAAAATTGACAATGGAAGGAAGACCGTATTTAGAGAAGCACCGTACCAAAATAAAAAAAACAATTTTTTTTGTATTTTTCTCAAAAATTAATGTTTTTTTTTTTAAATAGATTAAAGTCGTTTTTATTTTTTCCATTTCCATTTTCTCCGGCTTACCTCCATCATTTTCGCCACTCTCTTCTCTCCCTCTTTGTCGTTCTCTTCTCTCCCTCTTCGCCGTGTGATTGTCCAACATCATCAATAATCGATTTTCTTTTTCCATTTTCATTTTTCCCAGTCTCAATCCTTGGTTTCTTTTCTTTCCTCAACTCCTCTTCTTCTCCGGTCTCCTTGTTCGCCGGTCTCCATGGTTCCAAGCGTCCCTCTTTCTAAGATTTGAGAAGATTTCACAAGATTTTCTCTCTCTTCCGCAAGATTTGAAAAGATCTCAGATTCTTAGTTAAGGATTTGTGTTATGAAATTCTCGGGGGAATTATTGGAGGTTGGGTTCAAATTTTAGAGGACCAAAAAAAATGAGAAAATGCTCTGATTTGTGAGATTTGTGTTCTGAGTTTTTCTTTGATGTTTGTTGATATCTGATGATTTGTTAATGTTGGTTTTGTGTTTTTTACTTGCTGTTTGCTGATATTGAGCTTTGGGGATTGGTTTGTTGTTTGTCGTTGATTTTTAGAAAGTTTTGTGAAAAGCAAATGTTGACGAGGCCATGATGGATCCATCATCAAATAAGTCAAAGATTTGTTTATTTTCAATCAATTCCTTTTACATGAAGCTTGAGGGTCCATGTCCATGGATGTCTGGGTTATAATCCTTAGCCTTATTTTCCGTTAAACAAGCAACGAAATATGTGGTTTATGGATGTTGTTTGCTATTTTTTGTTTGCTGGTTTATGTGGTCCATAGATGCTATTTGTTGTTTTCTATTTTGTGGTTTATGTGGTGTTGATGAATTTTTTATTCAAAATATTTCGTTGCTATGAAACTGGAAAAATGCTATAAAAAAAAATGCACTCAGCCGGTTGTTCTTTATTCGGTAGGGTGAAAATTTCTGATTATTCATAGATTTTGATTTACATTATTTCAACTACTATTATATGTTTTTAAAAATAAAAACATGTAAAACTAAATACATTTTCAATGTTTTTATACTAAAAAAAAAATTCTAAACGAAGTCTATATTTTTCAACCTAAAATTATTAATTTAAGGATCAATGTTTGTATACTAAAAAAAAATTCTAAACGAAGTCTATATTTTTCAACCTAAAATTATTAATTTAAGGATTATTTGTATTCATGCCCTCAGATAATTATGACAATGTAGAAAAAAAAAAAAAACTAATAACTTTTATAATGTAGACAACTGTTTTCCATACTTGTAAATTAATATATAATTACGATTTCAAAAAAAAAAAAAAAAATATATATATATATATATATATAATTACGACAATGCCCTCTGGACGTCATATCCTAATCCTCTCATTTCTTTTAATTTAAATGAAAAATAAAGGACCTTGACTGTGACTCACAAAGTCCAAAGTCTTCAAAGCCGAACAAACTTCTAAACCTTAAAACAGAACAAACTTCTAATTTAATATATTTTCCTGTATTAAACAATATTTGCACTGTGTGCTAAACGTAGCTAGGGGGAAAAAAAGATAGCCTAGCAAAGTTGGTATAGATTAGCATATCAGCCAGGATAAAGAAAGAATAAAGCTAAGATGATGCTAATCTTTTGTGATTCGCCAAATTACGTACGCCTCACAAATTTTGTTCGAACAATTGTATTCATTACTAATGGTGATTGTTTCAAATGGTCTTTTGCTCAATAAAGTATATTATTGAGTAAAGTTTCTGCAAGAAAAAAAAAATGATTGAATAAAGTTTGTAATCATGATTATTTCAAGTAAAATCTAATATTTTTATTCTTGTTCCTTGCAATTATTATTATTTTTTTTTTAAAATAACAATCCCATTGTGTTACTTTTAGAAATATCCTGGAAAAATGACACATTTTTTTTTTATTATTATTTTAGGGGGAAAAAAAGCTTGCGCACATGAGTTGCTTACGAGCTCAACCGATTCCAATTACTTGTCGACTTTATACATGACTACACATCACACTTTTTTATCGTCTTTTTACCATACATCTTATTATGCTTATTGTTAACGTATTCATGCGTGCTTGTGAACTTCACAATTTACTCCCATTTAGGGACAAAACACAACTATTCACATTGCATCCCTCCTTTTTAATTTTGTGTGTGTACAATAAGTGTTGAGAAGAATACATGTGTGCGTTATCCCATATAAAAAGTGAATAAGGAAGTGAAGTGGTTTACATACATAAAAAAATCTTAAACTTAATGGGTTAATTTTTTAGATCAAATTAGACTCTTAAAATGTATTAGATCAGTTTTACATGTGAAGTTTTCTCAATAATAAGTATTTACATATAATGTTTATTTATTTATTTGTTTAAAGAAAAGCCATTTCCTCGGTTTTATGTTGGAAATAATTTTTGTCGATTAATTCCGCACACTTTAGTTGTATTCTGTAAAGGGGGGAAAAAAAACCGGAGCTAGAAAGTAATAATTCCATTATATTCATCACTATTGATTTTTTTATTATTTTTTTATTTTTTTCAATCCTATATTTTCATAGGGATTGGACAAGAAAAGTGGAGTTACTTGGAGCAACTCGTCCTCCTAAGATCAATACCCATTTGTTGTAATATCTTATCTACCCTTTCCTTCACACTGTTGTAATATCTTATCTACATCTCTCGTACTTTGAAGAGTAAATATGCTCAAAAACTTGAAACGAACTTAATTATGAAAATTAACTTTGGCATGCTTTGAAGATTATAATACTGGAAATGAAGTTTGACAACATAAAATTACTTATGGAGATAATATTATATTCTTTGAATAGGATTAATTATGCTTGAAACCACTTTGAAAGGTAAATATGTCGAAGAGTCTTCATTACCTGCACCATAAATAGTGCCAAGAAAAACAAGGAAAGAGAAATTAGAGGAAGATACTGTTTTGCGATGTATTTTGCATAAATTTTTAAATTTTTTAGTGCCCCACTAAAACAAATTTCTGGTTCCATCACTGCCCGTGAACCTATATAAGTTGGCGGGTACCGGACAGATATTTTGATCACGAGTTCAAGATATTCACAGTGCTCCATTTATCTTATTAGTTATTTTTATTATAAAATAAATAATTAAACAATACAAATATACGAAAACACTAATTAAGTTAAAAATAAAAGAAATGTAATTTTATATTTTCATATATTATTTAATAGATTATACTCAAAATTATATATTATAAATAATATATATAATTTAAAAATAAAATATAATTAAACGAGGCCGGTAAACGTAGAATAGGGTCGGGGACTTCTAAATTCGTCATCGTCCTGTAATCTATTACAAGTTAAAATTCTAACCCGTCGACAATTTAAATCCGTTTAAAGTTGAATTTTTCCATCCTGTTTAATGCGAGTCCTCATAGATAAATGAGTGAATGGGTAAAATTGTCATCCCAAATTAAGGGTTGTTTGCTTGTTTTTATATCCTAAAGTTTTTTTTATTATTTTATAATTCTATATCCTAAAGTTGTAACAGAATTTAGCACAGATAGAATTTTACTCTGCCAGCTGTCAAATTGTAAGTGGCTAAGACTGTATAATAAATAGTCATTGACCTGTGATTAAAATGGTCAAGTGAAAAAAACACTCATAGTCAGAGATAGAGAGAGAGAAAAGTAGAGAGAGAGTCGGTGAAGAGGAAATTCTCACAGGGGTTTTTTTTTTTTCCTTTTTCTTAGGGTAATTCTTGTAATCAAATTCTGGGTTGTTACTTCAAAGAGATTGAATAAAAGGGAAATGAGATCAGTTTTTCTTCTCGATTGAATTATCTGATTTTTAAACACAATTCCCATTAGTTAACTCTCTGAACAGAACAAAAGCCTTTAAATAAAGAAAATAATGTGACATAATTCGTTGCTAGAACATTAATATTTAAAGACTAGGATTTGTAGATCTTCATTATATTAAAATAAAATATACTACCTAGTCAGTTTCGTGATCTTCAGAACAAAAGCCTTTTTTTTTTTAGACCCTTAGGGCTGCCATTGCAGAATTATAAATACTAGTCCCCCCTACGATTCAGTTTTTTTTTTTTTTTTTTTTTTTTTTTTAACAATTCAACTTATTTATCAAGAGTCCGTTTAGAAGGTATACTCAAATTATGATTATTGATTTTAACGTTTGAAATTTAAATTTTTTATAAAAAGAAAATACTATAGTAAAATAAATTATTTGAGTTTAAGTAAATAAAATAAATGGACCCTAAGATTTGTTATTTGCTCTCAATTTATCAGAGAATTTTGATTGTAGAGCGTTTGTCAAAACAAGTTTTATACGTGCTTAATTATTAGTGTGCTAAGAAAATTTTCCATTATCAGATCTCAATATGCGTACTTTTTTATGAGTTTAATCACATTTTATTGATGGATTTGATATCAATTGAGAGTTTTAATTATCTAATGTATCACGAAACTATTCGCGTTGATGTTTATATCTTTTATTTAGTTGAACACAATTTCCTTAAAAAAAATATTTGTTTAATAGAGAATTAATGCAAAGACCGTGATTGTCAATTCTTCATGGTTGATCAGTTTGACCCCACAAATGGATTTTATTGAAAGACTTACATAATACACAATATGAATAAATTCAATCACGAATATTATAAGCCTGTGAAAAATTTATGAGCCCCAATAAAATAAAGTTGCTTTTATATTTCAACATTTTGAAACCCAATAGTTAATAAATTTTAGTTTTATAATGTGTGGATTATATATATATATTTGTAAACATTAGTACCATTTTCCTTGTAAGACGGTGACACTACTATTTATAGCGAAACTCTCGTTTAAATATTAAAAAAAAGATAGTAATGATAAATTAACTTAAAATTATCAGAGAGAGTGTGAGAGAGAGAAAGCCCCTCAATTGCGTAAGAAATATGTTTAATTGACATCAATTTTGAAAGTTTAATTAAATACTAATTTTTTATTTTTGTAACTCCCCAAATACTAATTAAAAACTTCGGGCTTCTTCTTTTGAGTGAAAAACTAAAAAAAAAAAAAATTGAAGTTACAACTTTATTCGAGTTCATGTTCTTTTACTTTTAATTTGAGTTTAGAAACTCGAACTCAAATTAATGAACAGTATTTTTTCTATTATTAAAAATACTATAACTTTTTCGTTTTAATTCTGATTGAGATGATTTTTTTTCTATGCGTTGACAACGAAAAGATGAATAAAACCCGACCCATATACCCTATTAAAATTTTTCATCAGCATTGAATTTTTATTAAAATACTATCTAAATACAAATTTAAGTTTTGACTCACTCAAACACAAACTAAAAAAGATTCTTATCTCAAACCATAACTCAAATGTACACAACCAAACACAAATTCAAGTTACAAGTTTAAGTCAAGTTATAACTCAAATTCAACTTAAGAATTATACTCAAGTTAAACTCTAAAAGAACAAGTCCTTCATATCTTTGTTTTTTTTACCTCATCCAGTAGAAAAAGAATCTCTGTACACTGTCAAAAATAATTAATTTAGCTGAAATAATGTTGCAAATTAAACACCGACATAAACCAGCACAAGGAAATGTACTTACAAACACATTTTATTGCATGCCAGGGAAACTATTGTTTAGCTGACTTAGAAAATTATCATTAACACATGAAAAGAGAGATAAAATCTCTATTTTTTAAAGGGTTGTTTTTGTTACTAACAAAATGAAATAAAATAAAACCTCTCCTCTCGTTTTTTTATTGTATTGGAACTTTCTCCGTACACTAATATATTATAGATTAAGTTTTCTATCTGTTAGATTTACACAAAATCACGTAAAAGTTAAAAAATATGCAGATCTAACAGTTAAAGGCCCGTTTAGTTCGCTGATTCGAATTTTTAATTCGAGTTGAGATGTGACTTTATGTGAGAGTTTTTTTACTGTAGTAAAAAAGTGATGCGACTGTTTCTAAGAGCTTTTTACTGTATCAAAACTTGAATTCTAAACTCAAATCAGTGAAATGAACGGGACCTAAAAAAACTCGATATACCAATACACCAAACGTACAGAAAATCTCCCTATTTTATTTTCACTTGCGACATAGTTATTGTCACGGCCGTTGAAGTTGTTTGGAGTGAGCGGTGCATCTTAAACAGAGTTCCCAAGAAACACCGGAACACAGCTCTTCTCCGCTTGGTGCTGACTGTTATTGTTACCTTAAACTCCTCTCTTGAGTTGCCTCTATAAATAGAGAATCAACGTGGCCCTTTTTAACAGTTACATATCTTCCGTAGCCAACTACAGTACGCCAGGCACATAAGGAATCTTGACCGTTTAATAGTCTGATATGATCGTTGTAGTGGATAACAATAAAATATTCATCCTTGGGCCCTACTCAATCGTACTTAGGGCTTGTTCATTTGCACTCAAACTTAAAAAAAGTTTGAATTCAAGTTATAACTTTATTTAAGTTCATCATTTTTTGTAAAATTTGAGTTTGAACTTGAGTTTTAACTTGAGTTTGAGACTAAAATCTGAATTTAAGTTCCCCTTTTAACTCAAGTTTCTAAATTCAAACTCAAGTTAATAAATAATATTTTTTCTATTCTTAAAATCGTCATAATTTTTTCATTTTAATTCTGATTGAGATGATTTTTTTCTATGCGTTCACAATGAAAAGACGAATAAAACCTCACCCATATACCCTATTAAAATTTTCCATCACCATTGAAATTTTATTAAAATACTATCCAAATACAAATTCAAGTTTTGACCCACCTAAACACAAATTCAAATAGATTCTCAATTCATACAATAACTCAAATATGCACATCCAAACACAAACTCAAACTAGAGTCGCAACTTAAACCTTACTCAAATACACCTTAACTCAAATCAAGATCTGAACTCAAATTACCCTAACTCAAAAAATACAAATGAACAAGCCCTTACATTTTTATACTATGTGTTTTGGATTTATTTCAAAACTATACCTTTAGTTTTTAATCTCATTAAATATATATCTTTAAATTAGATTTAATACCCATATTTATACTTTTTTACAGTCAACCTTCAATTTTATGTATAAAATACCTAAAGTACCCTTAAATAAAATATAAAAAGAAAAAGACAAAAAAACTTTAAACTTACGGTTTTAACCTTAAAAATATCCAAAATACATTGAAATGAGGTTTTTTGTGTTTTTAATTTTATATTTTGTAATGTTGAAAAGTTTTAGTTTTATTTTCTCTCTTGTTTTTAAGGATAGTTTGGTCATTTTAAAGGTCAAAATTAATTATTGACTGAGATAAGGGATATATTTGTATATTAAATTAAATTTGAAAGTATACATTTGATGAGATAAAAAATTAGAGGTATAGATTTTGAATAAACCTAAAATATAGAGTATAAAAATGTAAATATCCCTTTTATGAATTAAAAATGTCACAAAAGTTCTTCAAAAGAAAAAGAGGAAATTAAGGAGACAAATACCCCTTATAGTGTATGGGTGTAGATTTTTACGTTTTATTCTTGACTAATATCTTTTACAGTTAAATAATTATATTAGTTAAAAGGGAATTAATAAAGAATAATGAGTAAAAATTCAGACTCACACACTCTAAAAGTAAGCTCAAAAATTTTCTCAAAGAAAAATGGGGTTAATACTAAAGCTAGTCCAGTTCATGAAATTTGGGTATTATGACACTTTAGGCCCGCTTGATTAAGTGATTTTGATTATGCCATAATGTTTTTTGTCAAAAAAAATTAAATTAAAAAATTTTTGTCGATGAGTTCTCTCATTAAATTTAAATTCTGAATCAAAATAATAGATTTGAACTCATGAAACAAACAGAGCATTTATTAAATTTTCAAATTCGGTAAGTTACTTTATAAACTTATCCTTTTTGACAGTTTTAGTTCCTAATAATAAAAGTGATGAACAAGCTCTAAAATTTTCAGATAGATCATTATATTCTCATGGTCTAACAACTGAAATTTTCTTTTCTTTTTTACATAAATAGCTATGTAAATTGCAAAATGTTATAGCTTCGATGAGTTTTAATCGTAATGAAGAGAACATTTTGCACATATAGAATATATATTTATGTAATTTCAAGTTAATACGCGATGAATATATGATTATCTACGTTAAAATTCAGAAATCATTCGTCAATTTTAATTTTAGGATCAAAACTGTCAAAAATCAAAAGTTTAAGGACCTATTTATTAAAATGAAAAGTTTAAGAACCAACATGTCATAATATACAAAGGACTAACATGTCATTTTAATAGGCATGATAACCGTATCATATATCGTACGTAACATTTTTCATATGGACTTGTAACGTTTTGATGTGACGTTATAACATTGAAATATTTTTAATGTAACATAATGATAGATTGTTTTCTATTAAATATTACACTTAAATAGAATATACAAAAGATGTTATATTAATGAACAAAAAATGTTACATGAATATCTATTAGAGTGATACAACTATGTCACGGTAGATATTTTATATATATGTGTGTATGTATATTTATATACATGCACACATACAGGTATAACGAGAATGTTGATATTGTTAGAGAACAAACAAATCAAATTTGACTTGTATCTAAATTTAAATCATTAAAAAGTTAGCCAACCAAATGTACGTATATTTTGTTTGTCAAAAAGTTATCAAGGGGTTCTAAATTAGTATGCTGTGACGTTCATGATAATAAAAAGTATTATCCTCAGTTTGCATTAAACTCTGATGAGCCATCAAATGTGATCAAATTTTGTATTATTCAAAATATAATTCGATTATGACATGATAGGATTCAAAACACACATTATGAATAGAGTTAGTTCTATTAAACGTTAATTAGCATCTTATACTTTTTTATTGGTGTAGATAAGTTGAAAGTTGCACAAGTTTTTGGGTCATCAATTTCCTACCGCCCTCCCTAATTTCTTTGGAGGGAGCAAACTCATGTTGACATTAGTAAGAGAGAAGGATTTAACCATCAAATCTTAAAAAGCAAACCAACATTAAAATCAAGCAAAACTTGTAAACAAAAATACAGCTTATCATAAGCCTAATAAAATTCTAATTCTAGTCGTAAATCTTAAACTCATTCTTTTTTTTTTTTTTCTTTTCTTGACAAAAAAATAGTATCACTAAACAAATCAACATAAAATCAAAACATAATTAAAGATATTAGAGAAATAAAGATAACTAAAGGAACTATAAATAAGTTCCTCATAGAAAACATTAAAACCTAACAAACACCAACCATTAAAAAAATAAAAAATGCCCCTCAAAAAATTAAACAAGGATAAAAAAGACAGGAGCAGGGAGATGGTGAAAAGAACGTAAAAAAAAAAAAGAAAGAAAGAAAAGAAGAACAATGACGAACGACCGCTTCGTCCAATGGGCAATGAGGCTAAACAGTACGCGATGATGTCTGGGAATTGGGCAAGGATGATTGTTGTGAAAATCGCAAGTACTCAAAATTGATTAATTCTAAAATTATTTAGAGGACTGAATAAATGAGAATAATAAATAAATAAATAACAATAAAAATAAAAATAATTAACTAAAATAATAAAAACAAATGTAATATTCTAAAATTATTTGAACCACTGAATAAATGAAAATAATAAATAAACAAATAAAAATAAAAATAACTAACTAAAATAATAAAAACAAACGTAATAATTAAAACACTAGAGCATCTGATTTCACCGTAATTAATCCACTTTAATTTTTCAATTTTCATTATTTTAATTTATTATCTAAATTAATAGTAAAAAATTCCTAATTTGTTCAATGCTCGCTTAAGAATCACACTAAAAATCCCCTCAATTGCTAACAAAATATATTCCTATGTGAATTACAATAATCAAAGAGTCATTATCGTTTCATGGATTTTCAAGTAGCGATCACACATACCATGCAAGTATATTCCTATCTCACATGTAATTTATGATATTCAACACAATGAACTCGACACCTAATTTTCCTTCCAGTTCTATTATGATTAACCAATCATCTAATTAGTGGCTAATTAATTAGAAGCAATAAGAATAATGAAGAATACTCAACTAGGGAAAATAAAAATAAATAACTTGAATAAAAGAAATTAAAATATCATAGTTAGGCTAAATAAGAGCTCTAGCAAAATAAAACTAAAACATAATTGAAATTAAAATCAAGAATTCTAATATCTCAAATAACAAAAATACAGAGAAAAGAAAATTAGAAAGAAAATCTCATGTAGAGATGTCACTGGTCTTCAAACTTGACTCTCTTATCTTCAATATGCAATTTTTGATATTCACAATATTTTCTCCTTTACAAAATCCTAAAACCTAAAAAGAAAAATTCTAAATAAAATAATAATCCTAATAAGTGACCAATTTTTCAAAATAATTTCCCCGAATATTTTCTATATTAGCTCTCCGACGAGGTTCTATTATTTTGGTCTGCATGAAGAAATTGTGCCCAAGGGTCTTCTCTTTGAATTGCGGCTGAGAGACTTGTGGCATGTTTACTTACTAGGATTGAAGAATGAGAGTGGGAAATGAGAGTCAATCTCATGTTTACTTGCTCTTTTTTATCCTGAAATGAGAGTGAGATTGGTGGGCCCCACTCAAATTTGGGATTGAGGAATGGAATTAGCACTCCCATGCCCCCCTTAGGATTGAGACTCCCATTCATAATATTAATATTAATATACTATTATACCATTATTTTACTTATAAATACACAATTAAAAATAAAATTCAAAAAATAATAAATGCAACATATATTTATTATTTTAGTACCCAATTATTACACAAAATATTTTAATTATGATTAATTTTAATATAATAAGTACACTATATTTTTTAAATTGAAAATATCAAATTGATTTAAAGGGTATATTAGTATTTTTACACTTTTTCATTTCGATTCTGTGTGTAAGTAAACGTATGAATGAGTTTTGAAATGACTCCGATTCCGAATCTTATCACTAAATAAACAGCTTATTCTGACTCTAATTTCTCACTCTGAATCTTACCCACTCCAAATCTTGTCTACTCTAATTAATGTTCATTCTGATTACGTGTAGGTAAACATACCATTGATATAAAGTCTCCAAATCAAACGTCCGCGAGGAGAAAGAGGGAGCAAAAGCACTAGGGCTGCTTATCCCATAGCCACGTTTCAATCAGGTACTGGGCAAGAATAATTGGCGCCATGTGGTGAGCTGGGAAAGGAAAGCTTGCTTCTGATGCGAATTTTCCTTTGATTTTTGACGCATTTTTAATCCCATATACGATTCCAAAGCCATTTCACCTAATTAACCTACACAAATGAGATAATTGAATAATTAGAGGGAAAAACTAACGAAAATAAACTAATAATGAAATTAAATAAAGCAAAATAAATCGAAAGAAAACTAAACTAAAAATCAAATAAAATAAATAAAAATCTCAAGAACAAAGTCAATTTAGAAGCAAATAAGGGAGGAAATAACTCTATTTTATAGAATTATCAATGATGACATCTTTAGAACCTTAAAAGCTTCTCTAAGAGATGCTAGCATCACTTTTTTTATCACTCTATTTGTCATTTTTTTCATTTAATGTTTGACACATGGATTTCATTGTCTCATTTTCTGTTAAAATAATAATATATTATGTTAATAGAATTTATGTGTCAAATAATGAATATAAAAAATAACAACAAAAAAGAGTAATAGAGAAAATGACACTAGCATTTTTCTTCTTAAAAGTATGTCAAGGCTCATGTTTGGGGATTAACTTATCAAAACATATAATAATGAGTTCTTGAAACTGTTGTTAAAATACGCGTGATAGAGAGAGAGAGAAAGTGGTGTACAGAGCTGGCCAGAGTTTCGGGCTGCCTCCGGGTGCATCGCCGGACTCCTGGCCACCCATCTTAGTCCTCCGATTCACCTTCTCGTAGGCTTCTTAGTGGTGGTGGCGATGTTAGGTGTCATCATCCTTTTGGGCCGGATCGGACTTGGGTAGGAGGGTGGTGGCTGGATTTCTTGTGTGTCTCTCGGCGTGTCCTTGGTTTGGCAGCTAAGCTCCTTGGAGGATTCGATCCGCACAGTGGCAGGCTTCTTGCGGTGGCGGTGGACTCTCTCGCTGACTAGTCCTTTGCTAGATGTTCATGTTGGTGGTGTTTGGAGTTGTATTTTAATGTGTGTTTCTGTGTATATTTTTCTTTTTATTGTGTTGGTAATAGCGAAGGTAATGGTTTCTTTATGGAGCTAGCGGTGACCTCTGTACTACATGTTATGTACTCTCAATTTACCAGATGCCTCCATTAATTGTAAAGATCTTATTAAAATGAGCCTTGTATGTACTCTATTATTTGTGTACCGAGAAATTTGTCCGTCGTCGGGTCTCGGTACTAGGGACGGATGCCCATAGAGAAAACAAGAAAGTGTTATATATGAATGATTATATAGAGCCATATATTAGGAATTTCAGGATGTGCCTCCACTTATTAGTGTAATAGTGTTATCAGCAGTCAGCTTGCTTTTTTCTTTGCTACTGGTTTTCAGCATGCTGTTTAAAAGCTTGGGCTTGTTTGAAGAATCTATCTTTTAGGCTTTGACACTCCTTCCAAAGTAGGTAACAGATTGAAGATTGTGATTGCCTCTGACGCTGCAGTTGACAATAGTAAGCCAAGTCTCTTTATTAAAAGTGGAATATGGCAAGAGGGGTACCCAAGAGAGGAGTATGGCTGTTCATGGGTTGGGTTGGTGCGGGGTAAGACTTTTTTTTTCCCGTCTCAAAAGGTGCGGGTTGCACATATTTAGCCCCAACAATATTAAAAAAATTTCACAACCCAACGATGTTCGGGTTGGGTTGGGGCGGTGCGGGGTGGGTTGGGTGGTCAGTTTCAACATTCAAAAAATTAAAGACTTAAAGTTCAATATAATATTCAAACTTCATCATTAAATAGAAATAGCAACCATCCTTATCAGTCCGGCGAGAGAGCACCGGAGAAAGTGGGCAAGACGGCGACCGAGAGGACTGAGCAATGAGGCGAGAGTTATGAGGGGGTTCACGAGAGGGAAAGAAGAGGGAAAACTGAAAAGAAAGAGGCAATAAGAGGGGGTTCACGGGAGGGGAGACCGAGAATGAGATTGTGAACCCTAATGTTAGCGAGCCTAGGGTAGAACTTGGGCAGTTCGGCTTGGGCCAAAAGCTTGGGGGTATGTTGTGCGGATTGGGTTGGGGATTGCGGGTTGTTATGGGCCCAACTCGCAATCCGTCCCAAACACTTCGGGCCAGAGGTATAATGAGCCGCAAATTTAAAAATAATGCTGCGGGTTACTTTTTTTGACTTGAATTAGGACATGATGAGTTAAATTTACGGGTTGTTCGGGTTTATGAACAGCCCTAGAGATGAGGATTATAGCACCCCGTGGTTGGTCCTTGTGATCTTAGCTATGCATAGGTCATATCTTCAAACATATCCAGTACATTACGGAAAAGTACAACCTTTTTTTTGTTTTTTTGTTTTTTTTTCACTTTTTTTTTCAGCCTGACATTAAAGCCCGATTAGGATCGGGCTGGACATTTATAAGGTAAATTAGTAAGAAAATAAATAAAAGAAGGAAATTCAGATGAGCCAATCGGAAAATTCTTTTAGGCCCAATCAATCAGTCTTGTTTAGTTTTCCCCATTTAGCTCAGCTTCAAATTGTAGTTCTAACAAAACTAAGTAGACGTTTAGTTCATAAATTTAGAATTATAATTTAAAATTATTTTTGATTTATGTATATTTTTTGTGAGAGAAAATACTATAACAAACCACGAACCATGATTCAAATCATGACACGAATACACTAACTAAACACACCCTATCAATATTATATTGTATCAAGTTTTACTATAAGGTCATTTTGTTCTCAACCCGTCATTACTTTAAAAATACTAAAGTAGTCAATCTGTTCTCAATCCTTCGTTACTTTGAAAATATTAGAGCGTCCTAATTAATACCAGAAAGACCTCAATAACAGAGCGAAAGATTGTTGTTAGGAAATGTTGACGGTAGAATTTCGTCAACAGAATTACGCCGGATTACTACTTGGTATTCTATTGGGTTACCGGCCTGAAATTGTTTATATATTTGGTGTAATACTGCTAAAGTGCTTTTGGTGGTACAGTAATTTAAGAAGTGCGGAAGTGGTGCCTGAATGTATATAAAAGACACGCAAGTTTTATAGTAGTTTACTCTGTTAATCAAGAGCTACATCCACTGTGTATTGTATATCTTTTTTCTCTATTGTTATTACATGAAAAAGATACCCCTCCTCCTTTGGGGCTCTACCCCTTTTATAATATAATGATTACTTTGTGGGTGGTTCTTCTTTGTAGGCCTATCCACTTGAGTGGCCTACTACCCTATGGGCCCAGATCATAGCCTGTCAACACATTTTGCACTGTTCACTCATCTAATTTGTCCCTTATTACGGCTCTGCAGATTCTGTAATCCTCAATTGTCCATTACAGGCAGTCTTAGGGACTCATAATTAATCCCTGCGCTACTGATATTTTTGGAACCAGACGCAACCTGCCTGTGTTAGGGATCTTTATTGAGACACTCCGTAACCCGCTCTCTACCCTCGACGTCTATACTAGGGAACTAGACTCTTCACTTGACTGGCTCTTGTGGAGCTTCCAATGCGTAGGTCATATAGGCATCGACGGTCTTGAGTGGTCAGCGGTCTAAGGATTCATCCGTACGTTTGGCCTTTCCAATCATTCAGAAGGAAAACAAGGCTCATACGTCGACTGTTATCTGTTGTGACAAACATAGAGCCACGTAGAGCGTTATCACCGTCCCATGTGTTAGCGTACATTTTCTCATATAACAGGAAGGTTAATAACTACAATAAATATTCAATCAAAATTAATCGATATCATCATTATTTAGAATGCTCTATTATTCAAATATAAAACATTATGATGCATAATCCGGACTTTTTTTTTTCATGAAATTAACGTGTACATTTTCTTTCTTGGACGGGAATACATACGTTAGTTAAAAACATAAAGAGGAAGGAAAAGACGGAAAGAAAATTAAATTGCATCTCTTTAATAGCAATGCAACGACAAACATTATTGTTGAATAATATCGTGCTACGTGCTTATGAATTTTAGTTGGACTTTAGTTTAAAGTGATGTTTTCCCAATCTTTTTAAGCCATAAAATAAGTTTCTAATTGTTTATGGGGCTATATATAATTTTTAAATAAACAATAAACACACACATAACATATAGGGTGTATTTAAAATTTGTTTCAGATTGTTTTGAAAACATTTTTCATGTATTTTGAGATAAAAAATAAAACAGTTTGCAAACCTTATTTGTTTAACAAATATTTTGAAAACAAAAACAAAAACAAAAATCAATAAGAATAGTTTTTATGAAAGAATTAAAAACGATTAAAAGTTATTTATTTATTTTTTTTGTTTTCATTTTCTAATACTTATCAACAATGTTATCATATATTAATTAATAATTATAACCAAACACGATTTGATTTTTTTATTGTACTCAAAATAACATTTGAAAAAATCAACTAAACGTAATTTCAGAATCGGTCACAGAATTATTCTCAAAACAAATGATTCTCAAAACAATCTCATTTTTACTTTTGTACTGAAAATAAAATCATTTTAAAAATTTTACCAAACGGGCCCATAGTTTTTTTTTTCTTTTTTTTTTTCTCTCTTTCTTAGGTAATCCTTAAAAGTGCATGAGTCTGGATTTTTATCATTTATTCTTGATTCATAACATTTTTAGTCAAATAATTACACTAACAAAAGAGTATTTATTAAAAATAAGAAGTAAAAGTCTAGACTTATGCACTCTCAAATGTAAATTCTGTAATTTTCTCTTTTTTTTTTTTTTTTTTTTTTTTTTTTTTTTTTTTTTTTTTTTTTTTTTACAAACGCTTGAGGGCAGAACCTTAATTAGCTCGTTAGAGAAAGACCTGATGAATGCTATTCAAAAAATGACTCAGACCCTATTTGATTCATGGGTTCTAGCTCATAGTTTTAATTCTGTTTTAATATTTTTTCTCACAAAAAATTTAAATTTAAAGCTCCCACCAATCACTTCTCTCACAAATTACATAATCAAAATTTTTAAACTCATGAACTGAGTACATTTTTTATTATTTTCTTTCCACTACTACATACCCAATGTCGGTCCACATAATTTATTGACCAGGTAAAGTCTAATAATGACTATGAAGTATCCAACAAAGAAAATTATCTCTACTGTAGAAGAAAACGTATAGTTAATTAGTGTTGATCTCCCTCATCAATGTGAAAAGGAAAGAAATTACTCTGCTTTTGTCTAACTATGGGCTTCGTCTCCGAGGGAGAGACTCAAGTTTAATTGTAGCTTTTAAAAGAAAATAAGACAAATACTTTTTTAAATACACGAGTTTAAATTTTTGTTATTTATTTTTTATTAATATCATTTTTTAATTAAATAACTATATTAAGTAAGGATATTAATCAAAATTAAGTGGTAAAAATCTAAACCTACCCTTGTGATAATTTCAGCAATTTTCTCTAGCTTTTAACTGCATGTAACCTTACTAGTTAGAGTACTCCTAAGATTAGTTTGGAGTTCTCCTAGATCTCTGCATCTTGCATTTTGGCCTAATCACAGTTTACACACAGGCATTATACAAATTAGGATAAAACAGTGCTAGAAGATAATATATATATGCTAAATCATATAATACGGTACATGTGAATTAATGTGATGGATGTATCACACATATATAATGGGCCATAATGAAATGTACACAAAGCCCATTTCTAATTCAAAGGCCGATGGACTCTTTCTTGTCTACACATCATGACCACCCCATTAAATCAATGACTCTTTCTTTGTTTTTGAGGCTTGGCCCATTACGATGAGAGAGACAATGTTGATTCTTGATTCCAAAGACCGTGGAAAAGAGAGTTCTTGATCCTCTTTTCGTAGCAAATTATAAATATACTAAGGCTCTGTTTACCTTACCGATTTGAGTTTAGAATTTAAGTTTTGTTACAATAAAATATTTTAAAAAATAATCACATTTAATTTTTTTATTACAGTAAAAAATTATCACATAAAGTTATATATCAACTCGAATTAAAAACTCGAATCAGCGAACTAAACGGGCGGTAAAAAAGGGCTCGGAGGTACTGTTCATGCAGACCAAATTTACTATTCCTTCTACAATGAAATGACGCTTTTGCCCTTTATTTACCGCTCTCTTCCTCTTCTGGTGCAAGGGCATTTTGGTCTTTAGGTGGGGATATCTTTGTCTTTTTGCGTGTCATTAGTTTTTTTTTTTTTTTCATTTGCGCCTCTTTCTTTCGTGCTTTTATTTTTCTGTTCCACTCTGGTTCTCTTCGCTCCCTTCGTCCTCCTGGGAATCCTGCATTTCTCGCTTTGTGCTCTCAATCTTTTCGTTCTATTGGTCTCATTTGGTTGTAAATTTTGGGATTTTATGGATTTTTCCTCAATTTGTTTGCTCCGTCCGGTTTGGTCCCAAATTTGGGGCTTTTGTTTTTCCTTTTTTATGGGTTCCTTTGCTGCTTTGAGTTCTGACTTACATTTGATTTTCTTTCCGTTCTTCGTGCATGCCTCTCTAATTTCTCCCCATCTTTCTGGATTTGTATCTTTTCTGCTCCTTTTTTATTTGGAAAAAGGGACTTTTGGGTTCTTATTGTCTCCTGTTGATTCATTTTGGTTTTGTTCTCATTTTCGTGTCATTTAGGTTAAAAGTTTGAGGGATTTTATGGATTTTTTCTTTGTTCGTTCCTTTCCTTTGATTTGGCCGAAAATTTGGGGGTTTTATTTGTTTTTTCTTTCATGTTCCTAGGCTGCTTCGATTTGTGATTCATGTCCGATTTTCTTCCCGTTCTTGGGACCTCTATAACTTTTCTTCGTTGCTTATGATTTTGTTCCAGTGCATGTTATCCCCTTACTTTTCTTCGGTTTTTTCTCATTTGTTTTCTCCCGCCGTTTTTTTTCCTTTATTTTTTTTACATGATTGGCTTCTTAATATCTAATATAATTTCCTGATGAGTAATGCATGCTGTTCTGTTGATTCAGGTCCTCCATCCTTTGCTTTCATGGATTTTTTGTCGCAGGACGTCTGTTTGCATGGCTGGAATTTCTCTTGCCTCCTTTTCTACCGCGTATGGGTAATCTCAGATTTTTTATGTTTCATTTATTGACATGCTGAGTTGTGGTGCCTATGTTGCTGATTTGTGTTGCTAGCTTCGTCATTTGCTCTCATTTCACTGCAAAACCAGCGTATTGGTTTTGTGATTTAATTAACAAATTTAAATTTTTTACCCTCTGTAAACCGACTATGCCCTGTTACGTGTTGTGTTATTATATGTTGCTCACTGTTCATACATGCTTTTTGCTTCCTTATTTATGAAGAATGTTGCTTTGGATCGATTCATTGTGTTTCCCCTGTCCCTTTCTCTTGCTCTTGCCAGTTTTTCTCCTCTGTTTTATCCCACATCATTTACCGCTTCGTCCCACCCATGATCATTTACTGTTCTGCTCTTTTACTCTTCTATCGTTGACTGCCTATCTTTATCTTTGTTTCATTTCTGATCATTTACTCCGTCATTCCATTTTTCATCATTTACTGCCCTGTTTTCCTATTTCTTTACTTCTGACCATCTCTGAGTTTCTCTGGTTTCCTGATATATCATTGTTAAAGAAGTGTTTGGAGCATTTCAGGTACCATTAATAGCCCTTGCCGATAATTTTTGAATGTTCTTTGCTGATATTGCATGTATTCCTTTCCTGTAGCATTATTGATATGCATTGTTTTCCTTTCATCATGGCTGTTGCTGTATACCTTTGTTGTTTAATTAGTACCTCTTATTCATGTACAATGTTGGTAAAAGTCCTCCTTTATTTAATAAATGCTGTCAATTTCTCTGCGTTGTTTTTTTTTGCCCCCTTTTTTTTTCCCTATCCTTTACTGCTTAAATATGCCTACGTATTTACTTTCACTTTATTTATTTCTTAACAACATACGTGCTTCACCTACCTCTCACTAACATATTTATACACATGTCTTTATCCCGTATACTTTAGCTTTAGGTTCCTTTTTTTTTTTCCTTTGTTTTTTCCCCTTTCCCTCCCTATATGGCAATGATGACTAAACTTGATTTGTACATGTCAGCCTTTATATGATTTGTTCAAAGATTGATGTGAATGTATTTTCCTTATTTTGATTCTATTTTTGTCTTCCCTTACTGATTCATAATTTTTTACTCTTTTTCCCTCTAATTCTTACCTACTCTCACGTTTTAGTCTTTCTTTGGCTTACGTTTTTTTTTATCAGAAGTTAGTTTTATATATATATATATATATATATATATAGTGCCTCTGTTTTTTTGGTTTCTTACAATATGTTCTTCATGATATTAATTTATATTCAATCCCTCATATTTTTCCATTGACTATTCAAGTCTTTGTTTCTTTATCTATATAATATATTCCTTTTCATTCCTATTTTATCCTTCTTCTGTTTTATTGTGAATGATTTACTTGGAATTATTTCTTGTTCCTAGACCCTTATTCTATTGTACATAATAGAGTGCGATAACAGTCTTGCTTTTAAAATTTTCCCCTTTTTCGCCTTGCGTTTTTCCCTCCTGTCCTTTTGTGTTGCTGACCCCATGGCTCCTGTGCTGTTTAAGTTTTTTTTGTTATTGTCTTATTCCTGTTTTGGCCTCAGCTTTTGACTCATTTCATACAAATGGAACTCTACCTTCCTATTTGTTTCCCAATTTGCTCAAGTTTTTTTCATTCATCTGATAGTCTCTGGACAACATCGTATTTTAGTCTGCCTCACCCATTTTACAAATCATTATCAATATGGCAGGTATAACACCTTATTAATCTTCATGCTTTTGTGCAGTTGCCCATATTAGGCAGCCATAAAAGTGCCATAGATATATAAGTTTGTGTGCCCATCATACATTGTTGAAAACAGTGAATGTCTGAGCCATGGTTGCCAACCATTTCTTTAGTGCCTTACATTGTTATATTATAGTTTCATTACTCTTCTTCAACCATTTCTTTGGGCATCCTATTTCTTTGCTTATTTACTTATTCACTTATTCACATCCCTGTATTTAGTGGGATTCTTTATTATTTAATGCTTCATGTGTTTACTGTTCTACCCTTTACGGTTATTCGCACGTCCTTTATTCATATTCGGTCTGTCATACCTAAGACAAATAAATATCTATTTTTATATGTTTTCAGGATGTAAATAGAACATTGTAACATAATAAAGTCGCATATTCTTTGATCTCTATAGGCACGATGATTTATTCAGGACGTGTATAAAATGCTATAAATAGATATTAAAACAATTATGTGCCATCATGGAGTAAGATAAAGCATAATGTACATAGTATTCTCATCACATTTCTGCTCTTGAAAGTTTATTGTACTTATCATCATCATGTAAAATAACCAAACAAAAACATTCTAACATTCATGTTTCATTAGTTCTTTCTTCTCCTTCTCTCCTCTCCCCTTTTTCCTTTTTTCCCCGTGCTTATTTATTACTTCATTTCTTTACTTATTTATTTGTATTTTTCAGGTTTACTATCATTCCCTGCCTCATACTTACTACCATCTGCACTTGCTTCCTTGATATTCAGGACATGGAACTATATTTATAGCACTTAAGGTATCATTAACGACTCTTATCCATAAATTTTTAATCACTGCTACTGATATTGAATCTGGCAAGTTCCTATTGCAATGTTAATGTCTACTATCTATCGCTCCTTATCCTTATTCAGATATTACCAATCAAAGGAGCTGCTAAAAATTTTTCCTTACTGTTAGAAAATATATAGCAAATTACAAATATAAATTTACTATGTCTCTTGCTTTACAAATCAGTGATCCCAACACATTGACCTTTTGTTTCATTTCTTTTTCACTCACATGCATGTACATGTACTTCGCCTTAGTATATTTTAGTCTTGATGATATCTCTTTTCTTAATACGCATATATATAGACTATTGTGACCATGATGATAACCAATTTCCACATATTGAATCCTACATAATTTGTCCAAAAACTGCTCTCAATATCTTCCTCTTCCTTTACTTCTCACTCTATCTACTTTCTTTCATTAAAACTTTTGACTTATTTATTTGCCCTCCTCTTTACCTATTCCAATATCTCTTATCTTTTCTTTTCCTATTGCTATACAATGATTTTCTCCCTCTATTGTCGTTGTCTTATAAAAACATAAAAAACCATTATTGAACACATTCTAAATATATACATTTAATGCACATTATGATCCAATTTATAATTCACTATTCATTATTCATCCACGTTTAACTGACAGCAGATAATGCAACATAATAACAGCCCTGCATCTTTTTTCCTTCTTATTTTCACATCCGAGCAACCATCTTCGTCACTTTCTTAAGCACTTGGCTGTGGTCATACTGTTTTATCTCTATCTTTTTATTCTTTATTTGCTCTCTGCCCGTTCCTTTTATTTTGTTGTTGTTGTTTGGTCACTGTTTTGCCATTCCTATTGGCTATTTCATGGCTA
Organism: Morus notabilis; assembly: GCF_000414095.1. Lineage (NCBI taxonomy): Eukaryota > Viridiplantae > Streptophyta > Magnoliopsida > Rosales > Moraceae > Morus > Morus notabilis. Next base: position 238,673 of record NW_010358940.1, on the reverse strand, counting down.
CCCAAACTTGCTTCCCATTTCTTCCGCCATTTACATCTGCTTTGCTGCATTTGCTTCCCTTTTAGCCCCCCTTCTTCTCCCCTGTTCCAGGTTTAGTTGACAACAAATAATACAACAGAATAACAGCCCTGCATCTTTTTTCCTTATTTTCACATCTGAGCCGGCTTCTTCACTTTCTTATGCACTTGACTGTGGTCATACTGTTTTATGCCTTATCTTTTTGTTCTTTATTTGCTCTCTCTCTTCCTTTTGATTACTTTATCAGTATGGAACTCTGTTTTTTTGTTGTTTGGTTACTGTTTCGCAATTCCTATTGGCTATTTCATGGCTACCCAAACTTACTTCCTATTCCTTCCTCCATTTACATCTGCTTTGCTTCTTATGCATCCTTTTTTCCCCCCTTCTTCTTCCCCGTGCCCGCAGCTCCACTTTTCTTCATTGATCTTTGTTTTGTCATTCTTTCCCGCGCATAAAAAAACTTCCCCTCCACACTTCTTTCCTTAACTGAGCCGGTGGTCTTTGGACAAATTTATATTTTACTCCGATCAACTATTTCATCTAATACATAATTGACAATATGTGCACCGAATATAATGCCTTACTATTATTTGTGCCTTTGTGTAGTTGCCAATAGTAGGCAGCCACAAACTGTTTACGAGTATATAAGTTCATTGATTCGTCATATATTGTTGAAAATATTAAGTATTTGAGCCACTATTGCTATACAAAAATATTGTAGTACTTATGTATTATAATCCCTTTTACCCTCTATTTTACCTATTTATTTTTCCCCTTATTCAATCACTTATTCATTTATATTTCCTTTGCTTCCCTCTCATTTAATCCCTCATCTTTTTATTGTCATATCCTTTACTTTTAACTACTAAAACCTAACATGATTTGCTTCTTTAATTATTATTGCTTCATAACTTCATTTACGTAGTATACTCTCCCTTGTTTATTTTAGTAATTTCTATTCATCCTTTTTTTCATTCTTCATGTTACTAACTAATTTATTTATTTATTCATTTTTGTTTTGCCAGATATTTTATTCCCTTCTCTACGTTGTTCATAAATTTGTAGGGCTACATTTTATTATAAGACCTATTTAATCTATTTGTTCATTTATAAATGAAGCTGAGAATATACAGATTTATAGATCAATTTATTTATTTATGTATTTTGTCTTCATTAATTCAATGCAGCTATGTAAATTTCAAACTTTCGTTCTTATACATGTTCTAATACTATTTCCTTTATCCCAAATACATAAAGATATCAACGCATAGGGACATAGTTACAAATTTTTTCTTTTACGTGTTCTTTAGTCATGTATTTAACTGATAAATTACCATTATCTTATTAATTCTCTTTGTAAAATATTGCTTGATGGCTTAATTCTAGAATAAACTATAGAACAAATTATAAATGTAGTCACAACTTAATAAATTTGTTATTATAAAATTATTGCCTTTAACATTTCTAACCATTTCCAACGCAGTATAGCCAATAATAAATACGTTAATTAATTAAATTCCTTTTTTGCTTCAGATCTCAAATACTTTGACATTACAAAAGCATATGGATAGGAAAAAAAATTCCTTTTTTGCTTCAGATCTCAAATACTTTGACATTACAAAAGCATTTGGATAGGAAATTAATTCAAAAAAAAACCAAGAAGACGAAATCAATACATACATCGCACCATTTTCTAAACAAATCCAGAGCTCATTGATACACATGATGAGCGCCAAAATCAGACAAACTAAATTGTATAATACGCGTCAACAAGACCATCTCGGTCTAAATCTGATATGATGCTGACACACCTTCAGTCCCAAAGAGAAATCCCTGAATCATCATCTTCCTCAACAGTTGAAAATGACACTCAAAAACGTAATTTCCTCACCTATATTAATTACTGTATTCCAATCATTAAAAAACCTTTACAGGGCAACAATACTAATTTGTTGTATGTTATTTTTATCATTTTCTTTTTCCTACCTTTTTAGGCATTACGAATTCATACATTGGCCTTGGAGATTGCTCTTGCACCTGTCGCCACTGTGGTGCCTTATTTTGGTTCAATGAATGAATCAAAAGCAACAACCAAATTAAATATTATCTTTGTTGTAGAGATGAAAAAATAACTTTACTCTTCATTAAACAAACTCCTTCTATATTAGATAAATTACTTGATTATCATGGAGGATTAAGCAATACACACTTTCGAAAGCGGACAAGTACATTATGAAATAAGATATTTATTACCAATAGATAATAACCGTCCAAAATTTGCACAACTTTATGTCTACGATAAAGAAAACGAAATTGAAAATCGAATAGCAACATCATTCTCAATTGATGATCAACACAAAACTTTAATTCAATTTATAATTGAAAATTTGATCAAAATGGTTAATAGTACAAATAAATTAGTCAAACTTTTCCGAATGATAAGAGATAGATATCAACAACATGAAATACCATTCATGAAACTGAGACTTATAGGACGAAGAAGCACATATAGCAGTCAGTATGAATTACCCACTTTAAACGATATTGGTGACAACCAAATTAAATATTATCTTTGTTGTAGAGATGAAAAAATAACTTTACCCTTCATTAAACAAACTCCTTCTATATTAGATAAATTACTTGATTATCATGGAGGATTAAGCAATACACACTTTCGAAAGCAGACAAGTACATTATTTCATAGGATATTTATTACCAATAAATAATAACCGTCCAAAATTTGCACAACTTTATGTCTACGATAAAGAAAACGAAATTGAAAATCGAATAGCAACATCATTCTCAATTGATGATCAACACAAAACTTTAATTCAATTTATAATTGAAAATTTGATCAAAATGCTTAATAATACAAATAAATTAGTTAAATTTTTCCGAATGATAAGAGATAGATATTAACAACATGAAATATCATTCATGAAACTGAGACTTATAGGACGAAGAAGCACATATAGCAGCCAGTATGAATTACCCACTTTAAACGATATTGGTGGTCTAATAGTTGGAGACATTAGTGAATACGAACAAGGAAGAGATATTATAATCGAAGATAGAACAAGTAATTTACAAAGAATTACAAAACTACATCCATGTTACATGGCACTTGCCATTTTTTCTTCCTTCACTTTACAAAGGTTGTATCAAATCCTGTTCATATTGGCTTTTGTATCCTATATCTCACTACTTCTTATGTCATTGACCTTAGCTTTTCTACCTATTCTCAATAGAAAAACAATATGACTTTTGCTATTTTCCCTTCCATTATGTCTTTATTATACAACTCTTTATTTCTTTATTTCTTTCCTTTCCTGGTGCCATTTTTTCTTCTCTTTTTTTTCCTTCACTTTACCAAAGTTGTATCAAATCATGTTCCTATTGGCTTTTGTATTCTATATCTCACTACTTTCTCTATCATTGGCCTTAGCTGTTCTACCTATTTTTATCTAATTGAAGGCTGAATACAAATTACTTATTTAATATCCTTATCTTGCCTTACTCTATCTCCTTATTTGGGTAAAATGAAAACTTATTACACATTGTTCACACAGGTGGAATTTGGTACTATCCTATAGTCATCTTTGCAGAGTTATATTGTTTCTTTGATACTGTTATTTTTCCCTTCCTTTTAGTTCATCGGGTAGTCTTTGGACATATCTATACCTTACTACGGTCATTTATTCTTTGTTATGAATATAGTATAATCTATATGACAAATGTAATATTTGACTAATTTTTGTGCCTTTATGTAGTTGTCATAGTTGTTGCTATTAGGTAGCCATAAAAATGTCATAAAAATATAAGTCAAATCATTTACCGCACATTGCTGACAATATTTAATGTCTGAGACACAATCACTACATAAAAATGTTATCACTCTTAAGTTATCAGTTTCTTCATATTCAATTTTTTTCAGCACTTATATATTTACTCTTTTGATTAATCTATCTTTTGCTATCGCTCTTTATGTCATTCGTATTAGCAAATACTATTATAGGAAATCTTTTGTCAAATGCTTGATAGATGACGCATGACTTGAAGATAGGAAAATATAGATATAAATTCTTTATTTTTTATTTTTTAGGCATATAATATATATGTCTATATATGTATATGTATATATACACTAATACTGTACTTTTCTCTGAACATATAACATCCAATAAAATTTTTTTGATAAGCATATAATATACATATGTCTATATATGTGTATGTATATATACTAATACTGTACTTTTCTCTCAACATTTTACATAAATCTACATATATATATATATATGTATAACCTGATATTGCACAAAAAAACTTTAGACTTTCAATACAATAAAAATTTTCCCCGCAACGCGCGGGCACAAGACTAGTTTGGATTGAAAAATGACAACTCCTTTATCCAATACTGACGGAACTAAAAGTAAAAATCTTTTATGAAACTAAAACAAAAAGAAACTGTTACTTCACTGAAGACAAAAATGACAACTCCTTTACCCAATATGTGAACTTTATATTTTTTAGCTCCATCACAAACTGAAATACGCTAACGTACGATTTTTCTTACTAGACAATAGTTAATAATAGAGTTAATTTCAAAGATAGTCTATAAGATTTACATTCAATCTTATTTTAATTTTTGACTTTTTAAACGTTATACAGATGGTTTTTGAGATTTTATTTTATTTCAGTTTTTGTCTTTTCATTAATTAGGCGTTAAAATTTGATAGAATCTGTGTAAATTAGAGTTTAAAATTAGAAACAGCTAAAATTTTAGGTCTATCTTTGAAAATTAATTTTTAATTTTTTGTATTGCTTTAGTCTCTAACCTTTATATATTTTTAATTTTAGTCTATAATTTCAAGAGATTCTGTTAAATATTTAACACCAAATTAACATAATGACCTAAATTGAAACAGATAAAATCTCAGAGTCAAACTGTGTGATGTTTAAAAAGTCAGGAATTAAAGTGGGATTGAGGCTAAACCTCAAGGATCATTTGTAAGATTAAAATGACAGAGCAAAATTAGTTGAAAATATTATACGATTTACCATTATATTTTTCATGTTTTAATAAGATTTATTCTTTATTTTTGAAACCTACACTTACTTTTATCATATTTGTTTTCAAACGTAATGGAAGGCAAAAGGTAAATACCGATTTATTCTTTATCCAATACTTATAGGACAAGTTTGTTTGATTGTACTAGAGCACCACATCATATAATAACAATACAAAATAATATACTTTATTTAATACAATAAAATAAAAGCCACCAAACTTGGCTTATAAGAATAAGATTTATTTTTAGACGAATTATACATTTTTTCTCGAATTATAGGCCTTATCACAAAATGTTCCTGAACTTTAGTTTTAACTTTTTTCCCTTTAAACTCTAGCAATTCTCGCAAATTTTCTCCCTGTTAAATTCTTACTTATGTTATTGTTGTTGGCTTCCATTGATGAACTTCCAAAGTTCTTTATGTCAAGTAAATTAAGAGAAAGTTAGTGTAATAAAAAAAATGACAGCTCCTACTGCGTAATTGTAATTCTGTGTGACCAATAAGAAGGGAAAAAATGACAGCTCCTACTGCGTAATTGTAATTCTGTGTGACCAATAAGGAGCAAACAGAGTAATTATGTACTAAGACACTTATTATTTGTGTAATATGTATTATTTCGGTTAAAAATATTAATATGAGGATTTTTTTGGGGTTAGTTTTTGTATTTTTCATGACATTTTCCTCTAAAAATTTAGTTGAGTGGAAAAGTTTGTAATAGTTGTTGAAGTTCGATGGGGAAAAAGCTAAAAATAATGTTCTAGAAGTATTTTGTGACAGCCTATAGTTAAGAGAGAAAACCTATAACTTGTGTTTTTCTTTTGGTAGGATTGAGACTCGTGCTGATCCGATTTGCCTTGGTTCCAACAATGCATGAAGCGTAGCCTTATAAGGAGTGGTAGCAGAGGTGAACGTTTGGGCCATCCGGCCCGGACACAAATGGAAATTTAATATTTTCATTGTCTGGCCCTGAAATTTATAAGGTATTTTTAAGAAAAATTCATAAAAAGGTGTTGCTTGGTCTAAATAAGATTTCAGACTTCGAAATCTCGGTTTGGCCCGACCTGGAGTTTTGGGCAAACCGAACTGGCCCGATCACTTAAGCAGGTTGGGTTAGACCCGGACCCGTACCAACAATGTAGGGGCTCAGATTGGACCAATTGACCCGGCCCAAACTTTCATATCTATGTGGTAGTGAGAAACATTGATCTTTATTGATTTTGTTCTTTTACAAGATACGTTATTATGTGGTTAATTGGTTACAATATTTAGGAGACGTTTGGTTCATGGATTAGAATCATGTGATTAGAATCATTTTTGATTAACGCGTATTTTTTATGAAAAAAAATACTATAGCGAACCATGAACCATGAACCATGATTCAAATTATGGTTTGAATCCTCTAACCAAACATCCCCTAAGTTATTCATATCAAAAGGCGCCGTTTTTATATGTAAGGTTGAAATGGTATTTTAAGAGAAATTTTATTCACACCCCTAAAAAGATTAAGGCACCCTTTAATTAATAAAATGACTAAAAAGACATTTTAAAATGTATTTCTGATTTCGGTGCACCCTATTTCCAATTTTCCAAGAACTCGCCGAAGAAGAAAGAAACTCCTTTCTTCTCAATTAATTCTTTGGACTCCCATTTTCTCTCTCCTACAACCTCAAACAAACATACCCTTGTTTGTCTTGTTTTTATTCGTTTGTTTGTTTTGTTTTTGGGCAAACACTCCCCTTTCCAGATCTACATTGCTATGTATCCAATTCTTTTTGATGTTTTTCCATTCTGCAAAAATGAATTCGTTGAAGGAATAGTGAGAAAATCCAACAAGAGAAGAGAAGAAACACAAAACAAAATGTAATCTAAGGCGTATATATTATTTTCTCATTTAATTATTTTTTCAATTAAGGTTGGTTTTTGCTACGAATCAATGAAGGTTGGTTTCCATTTGCCCAAAACAATTGCAGCACAACACCGGAAAGCAAGATGCTTCCAACCACAAACTCAGACCTTAAATCCACCTCAAGAGGAAATTGCAGACAAGAGAAAATAAGGAATACGGGAGAAGGAACCAGTCAAGAAAATTAATAATGTAATTTCATATTAAACTGTAAAATTTGTACCATTGGTCCTCTTAACTTTTAAACTCTTATGACTTGGGTATTGAAAATCTTAGAGCTCACTTAGTTCACGGGTATAAGTGATTTTGATTCCGCACTTAAATTTTGTGAAAAAAATCTATTTGTGAGAACTTCTTAAATTTAATTTTTTTAAGAGAAAACGCCGTAATGAATCAAAATATTATGTCAGAAAATAAAACTATTAAAGAATCAAAATTTAGATAATAATTTGTATAAAAAAGGAGATCAAGTTTGCATAATACAAATAGTTCGGAGATTAAGTGCATGTTTGGAATTGTTTTTAAAAACAGTTTTTACGTATTTTGAGAAGTAAAAAATGAAAAAGAAAACGAAACGACATTTGTTTAGTAAATGTTTGAAAACGAAAATGAAAACAAAAACATTGAGAATGATTTTTATGAAGGAATTAGAAAACAGTTATTTTCACTTTTCTTGTTTCATTTTTTGATACTTATCAACAATATTATAATATATTAATTAATAAACATGATTTCACTTTCTTATTATACTCAAAACAATCTCTTAAGAAACTAACCGAATGTAATTTTAAAATCTGTCTCAGAATGATTCTCAAAACAATCTCATTTTTATTTTTTATTAAAATAAAATGATTTTAAAACTAATTTCAAACACACTTAACTGGTACAAAAATGTGACTCAATTCCCTCCCTGCCGACAGAACAAGAAAGGAGAGGGAGCTCATTTAAAGTAATGGTGAAGTATTCGTGAAAGTCCAAATCCAAAATTCAATTCATAGTCATAGATGTGACCTTTGCTTATTTTTAAAAGAAGAAAAAAAAAATAATGGTAATAAAGCAAATGACAATTCCATGACTTTAACGTTTTTTTTTTTTTTAATTTTATTTTCTTCAGTCGTAATTGTTAATATAAACTTTTCGAAATTTTTGTAGAATTAACTCTGTGAAATAAATATTGTCGTTTTGTTTAAGTTGATCTATTATAATAAAAGATAGTTATGATTAGAGGGTTATTATAAAAAATGACCATTATAAAAGGGTAAATTTGCACTTTTCCCATTATTATTAGCATCACTTGACAGTTGATGAGTTGTATTTTAAAAATCGATGTTTTCACTTCATGGTATTGATATTATTTTTGATACTACCCCTTTATCAAAGGAAAATAATATATAATAACTTGATAAAAATATATATGTTAGTTTAAAACCGTGCCTTCACCAGCAATAGGAGTATTGATAATTTGAATTGTAAATCTGTGCTTTGATGCCATGCAGGTGCAAATTTCTCTCAGGTAAATTCTCCCCATATTGCTGAATGTGAGAGTTGGTGAAGGTTTTATTAATTCTTGCGGCTTCCAAAACTGGGATCTTGAAATAGATGCGTTTGTTCTTCGAATAGTTCTTTATAAGGCTCAAGCTAGAGCCCGAGAAACAAATATCAATGATGACATTAAAGTTTCTTTTAGCCTTAGGCAAGCTTGAAGTGATTTTATTGGCTACAATATTTCGCATGACGAGAATGGTGTAGCTCACTTTTTAATTAGCCCATTATGCTTTTTTTAGTTTTGTGCCCAGTTTGGATCGTCCGTTTTAATAAATAGTTTGAGTAGAAATTTAAATTCTCTTAATTAAAACTTTTTATAAGGAAGAATAATACTGTAATAAAAAAATTAAACCGTTTTCAGGCTCGTCTCGTCGTGAGTTTTGTGTTGATAGTGACAGTGTGCGGTGTGATAGTTCTATTTGGGCCGATCTAACTCGGATTGATGGTTGGGTGCCGAATCTTTGAGCTACATTTTCACACGGGCTTTTCATTTAGTGGTCGAGCTCCTCCAAGAATTTGCTCCGCTTGATGGTGGGCTTCTTTGGGTGTGGTGGTTGGGTGGTGGTGGGGTTGTATTCTGGTGACAATGGTGAAGGTGGGTAAGGGTGTTTTGCCATTGCTTGAAGGCCGGTTTTTGGCTTTGCTTTGGGTCTTCCAAAGCCCCACAACGGCTCCTCCGCCGGCTAGTTCCTCATCGGAGGTTCATGATAGAGATGCTCGGAGGTTTCCGCTTGTTTTAGTGCTTGTTTTTGTTTTTGTTGTGTTGGTAATAATGAAGGTGGTGGTTTCAACGCCTCATAGTGTTGGTTATGTCTCTCACGTAATTGAGTTGATCAACGATGGCGTGGGTTGTTTTGCCTGCTTAGAACTTTTTTTAAGCTGTGTAGATGTCCCTTATACGAGGAGTTTTTATCCCGGTTGACTGTGTTATTCTATCGACTATTTATGGTTTCAAACGAGTTTTAATTATGCTCGAGTATGTGCCGAACGAGCCCTTCCCTATTGAATTTCGGTACCAATTTTTGTCCCTGTGCTATGATTATTTTACTGGTGGATCCAATCAAAAGGTCGGGGTGAGTTTCTGTTATATTTGTGACCATCTGTGTCTTATTTAAATAATTTCTTGTGAAATGAAATATTTTCTCTTTATAAAAAAAAACCGTGATTCAAACCCCCAAAATGAACAAACTTGTTTAGTTTGGTTTGACACGTTCCACTATGTATGGGACCATTTGATCCGTCATATATAATCCAAGGGCTAATAATACGTGAAATTTTGATGGGGAAAAGTTGTCCTTGCCTCACTTAAATTTCACTTTATGATTTGTCGGTTTTGGACATTGGCTTTGTCATACAATAATGGAGAAGCTGTGTCCTTGACTCGTATAGTCATAATTTTTAAACCTACCTAATTAATAAGGCATCCAAATCTTTGACTTACCGATTACTACTGAACTAGCTAGGACAAATTATGGAACCGAGTTCACTTTTCTAGCCCCAATTGCGCTACTGATTCACTAAGAGGTTTTTCTAATAGGTGCCAAAAAAAAAAAAAAAAACCTCCGTGTCAGACAACTATCTAATCTACGTATATATATATATTTTTTATATAATGTAAGTTTGATTAAATTTAATAATAAAAAACCGATCTTATTAATAAAGAGATCCTATCGGAAAAAAGACCCATTAAAAGATTAATAAGTTTTATTTACGTAAAATTTCGTGCAAAAATAACAAATGGAAAACGATAATGGAAACGAACATCTTGTGATCAATCTAATGCAACTGGCATACCTACCCTTGACATATGATTAATCTAATATATAACGACGGTTTTCCTCACTACAAGATTAACCTACCTAATTACTTTTATTAAAGAAAATCAAAAGTTTGATGTACATCAAAGTATTCCACTAGGACATGTTATTTAATAATGGCATTCACACTTTTGGTGGAAATTGCAGACAGGTTAATTTAAGCAAAATAGGACAAAGAAATTAATTATACGTACGACTTTCCTGCTTATATAGTCACAGATGGAGCTGAAAAGAAAAAACAATTGTTAGGAATATATATATATATAAACTTTGTATATGGTTCTTCCGACGGACGGTCTCTCCAAAAGATTGAAAAAAAGTCTTATATTTAAGTGTATATTTAGTGATCTATATCTCTATTTATATCTATATTTTATGAAAACGGCAATTAAGTTGTTGATAAACAGGCCATCATAAGTCAGGCTAAAAATTGGAAGTTCACTCATCGAGTTGTTATTCACTCTTTGCTGAATAGTGATATGCTTCCATGTCTCTTTCATGTGTTTTTCTTAGCTTCTGTGTCTCATATAAGAAGCACTTCTAGGCTCAAGTCCATGTACTATTTTTTCTTTTTATTAGAAATATTTCACCTTCTGGGGTTTGCTTAGTAAGATTTTTAACGACTTACAGTTAATTTGTGAACAAATTAGCTGTAGTTTCAATATCTTAGCTTCGGAGCCAGAGATGGAGCCAACATGATTCTATGAACTTCTACCACTTCGCTAAAACTCGCATACAACCTAGTTAGTGATTATAAATAACCAGCATCGGATATATAATTTTGAGATCTTTAGCTTAAAGGTAACACATTCCACTTTTATATAAGTTGTACTTTTCTGGACATTGACAGTACCTAATTCCTACCTCATTTCTTACTAAATCCCCCACTTGAAAAACATTATTAAATAAGAAAATAAAATACACTAATGTTTAAGATAAAAAAAAAAAAAAAACCCTCCAAAAGGCACAGAGCCATAAAACAAAAAGTACTAGGAATATAGAGGAAAAATTTCTCAATCAAATATTAAAGCAAAAACTCTTGGTTAAACCTCTTACAGTGAAACCCTAAAACTAAATCCCAAGAAAAATCCGGTCTTCAGAAAGCTGACAACTCCATACGAGGCCCATTTTTTAATGTAATTTTGGGTTAGATTTGACCCTTTAAAATGTTCCTGACCACTAATTAGATGGAAAAAAAAAATCAAATATCCAAGGAAATACACAACGATATGTCCTTTTTTACTAATGAAGTTGAGGATTAGGACACAATCATCATCATCATCAGCATCAACATCAATCTGTCTACAATTATGCATTTTAGCGTTTTTAGTAAGGTCAAATTTCGTCATTACTCTTGACCGTTCATGTGTCACCCTTAAATGAGCTCAAACTAGTTGAGTTAGACTCCAGGTAGTAGAATCACCTAGATGATTCCACTATAAGAATGTGTAGTTTCCTAATAGCATCTTCAATATGTATTATCAAATTTACACGTTAATTCCAAATTGATGTATCAGGGTCAAATTTTGAAATTTTGATCAAAAAAATTATTCTCTTAAAAGGTATGTTTTTTATTTTTATTTTTATTTATTTTTATTTTTTTAATGCAGGTGTTACAATGAGTATTATAACACTTTCTGTAATACTAGTAATTAATTGCGTCTTTTTAATACAAAAACGTAAATTAACCAAACAGAAAATAATAGTGTAGAAAATAGAAAATACACGATATGATATCATAGTTCAGTGTACACACCTATATTTGCGAGGCCACGCCTACACAGTGAACAATCCACTAATGTCAAAAGATTACAAAACACCGATCGGTCTTACACACTCAATGACTCCCTCATTGACAATGTTTGTCGTGTAGATCTTCTTAGAGGCCTTGTTCAGGGAGCACTATTCGTCTTCAAACTGCTCAGCGAACTCCCTTCGACTGACAGTGCGTTTCCTTCCAAAAGCTTCTAATCCTTCTCCCGAAGGACAATATTCAATTAACACTCAAGGTTCACTCTCACATAGACTTTTTCTAAATATTTCTTCTATAAAAACTATGCCCCCAAAATATCTCCTTTGGTTACCCAATATTTTCTTTCTCAAGGCCACAAAACTTCACGTACACACATGCTACATATATAGCAATAGTTGTAATACCTTTTACACTCCAAATCAATTATGCAGCAAATCCATTTCAAATTCAACCTGGAGCTCCACTTTTCCATATGAGCACATTATCTCCAATAAATATGCAAATTTCTTAACTTGAATATGACAGTAAAATCTTCTTTCAAAATCAACACCAAAAGCCAATCAATCTAATATTCTTTCCTCAAATAACTCTCTTATCAAATATACATTTGTCTCCATGATTACACCAAATCTCCCAAATCATTTATTGACCAAGTTCCTTCTTCAAAACATTCCATATTCGGAACAATTGGCATATCAAAATCGCTACAAAATCTAAATCTACATCAATCATGAACTTGGCCCTATTTTTGAATTTTGTACAACCCATTTCTAAAAAATTACCAACTAACAAAATCCCTAACAATCTCCTCCTTTGTCATTTTTTTTTTGGCAAAACTAACACAAGATCCTAATAAAAATTCAAAAACTAGAAAAATTAGAAAATTATATTATTTTCCCCCTTTTTGACAAAAATAAGTCAAAACAAAAATAATAATAATAAATCTTCTAGAAGCTGTTGTCTCAGAAAGTGTTGTAACACTTGCTGAACTCCCAAATCATTCATTGACCAAGTTCTTTCTTCAAAACATTCCATATTCGGAGCAATTAACATATCAAAATCGCTACAAAATCTAGTTCTACATCAATCATGAACTTGGCCCTGTTTTTGAATTCTGTACAACCCATTTCTAAAAAATTGCCAACTAACAAAATCCCTAACAATCTCCTCCTTTGTCATTTTTTTTTTGGCAAAACTAACACAAGATCCTAATAAAAATTCAAAAACTAGAAAAATTAGAAAATTATATTATTTTCCCCCATTTTGACAAAAATAAGTCGAAACAAAAATAATAATAAAAAGTCTTCTAGAAGCTGTTGTCGCAGAAAGTGTTGTAACACCTGATGAAACACTTGGTGCAACACTTTCTTGCAGATCACCTTCGAATTCATTGATTTATGCAAATTTCTCCCCCTGAATCCTCTACGAGTCTTACTCCCCCTGAATGTAATATTCTCCCATGCATATTGCTTTTATCACTTGTCAAAATCTTGGACCAGCCAACATTACTACACCCACAATCATTAGTGCATGCTTCTAAAGAAGTACAAACCTTATGTACTAATGATTGTGGGTGTAGTAATGTTGGCTGGTCCAAGCTTTTGACAAGTGATAAAATCAATATGCATGGGAGAATATTACATTCAGGGGGAGTAAGACTCGTAGAGGATTCAAGAGAAGATTGAAGAGAGGTTTACCCACACACGTCTAGAAAAATTATTTTGCACATCAATCTTCACGTTAGGTGTCTTCTTTGAGTTTACGGAATTTGGTGGATTAATGAGCATACCTTTCTTCAAAGTAATTAAATACTTGTAGCATCTTGGTCTTACGTGGCCAGGTAAACAACAATAATGACATATGGGGATAAACCTTTTACGTTGAGGGGGTGAGATAATAACCTTCTTACTAAGGGTAGTCGGAGGTTCAGGAGCGGTTGTCTCCTTCACAAACACTGTCTTGGAGGTTGAGCTTTCACTAGTGTAACCAAGTCCATGACGATCACAACTTGCTTGTCCCATAGAGAGAATATGATCCGGTTTGGCGGTGTCAGAATTCATCATCTTCAATGACTTTTGAGTGCACTCCAATTATGGTCTTGTATCATGCAACTTTTTCTCCTTTTCAACAGCCTGAAATTCATAGTTCACAACAGCCCTGCTAAGCACATCATTCTCTTTAACATGCTCATCAACTCGCTCCCGTAGAGACTTATTCATTTCATACACTTTAAACCACTTGTTGAACATGGTTTGGTAAGATTCCTGGATGGCTTCACAAGTCAGGTCTTCACCATCACTACTACTGTCAGAATCTAAATTAACTCCATCTTCTTTGTTATTCATGGAATCTGTTACAGGAAGTGTTGCAACACTGTATGTGACACTGTCGACAGAAACACCCTGATCAGTATAAACATTAAACACAACGAAATTACTCACACGATCATTATCATACTCCTGACTTCCTTCAGATTCTTCATCACTCCAGGTAGCATTAGTGATTTCTTCTTCTTCTTGAGAGTGTTAGCACACTCGGATTGAATATGGCCGTAACCATCATACTCCCGGCATTGAATTTCTCTGTTTCTTGTCTTTGGTTTTGTAATATTCATTGCAACTTTATTCCTCTGAAAATGGTTTGAGTTTCCAATGTTTGGTATGTGGTTCTTCTTATTGAACTTTTTCATCACCTTGTTGAACTTTTTCAACCATCGTGCTATGGACTCGGTCAAGTCCTTTTCGTCATCGGAATTAACTTCTTCAATTTCAGCTTGAAAAGTAATTCCTTTCTCTTTCTTCCCTTTCCCATTGTTGTTTTCATTCAGGTTCATGTCAAAGGTACGCAAAGAGCCCAGCAACTCATCAAGCTTCATTGATTCCACATCCTTTGCCTCTTCTATTGCTATAACCTTGTAAGCGAATCTCGCTGGTAGCGACCTTAAAGCCTTCCTAACAGTTTTACCTCAGAAAATTTTTCATCAAGTGCAAAAGTCTCATTAGCAATATCACATAACCTTGAATTGAAATCAAAAATTATTTCATCTTCACGCATGCGTATGTTTTCAAACCTCGTAGTGATAATTTAAAGCTTTGATAGCCTCACGGCAGCCGTACCCTCATGTGCCGTTTGTAAAATCTCCCAAGCATCCTTGATGAATTTGCATGTTGAAATGAGCTTAAATTGATTGGCATCAACTCTATTGAAAATGACATTCAACACTATTGAATTATTATTAGCTAATTGACTTCTTCATTAGACCATTTTTTTTCGGGTTTCATGACTTCTTCTCCAGCCTCATTTTTGGTAAGGGGTGCATCCAACAAGTCAAGATAGCATGCCACACCTTCTCATCAATTGCTTTTATGAATGCCTTCATATGAGCTTACCAATAGGAATAAGTGGAACCATCAAGAGAGGAGGACGTGAGACTGAACCACCTTTTTTCAAAAAATCCATTCCTACCGCAACAAACTAACTCCCCAAATCTCACCAAGCAAAGTGTTAGTGAACCATCTTTGATACCAATTAAAAGGCCTGTGTTGTTACGTAGGCGTTACAACGAGTGGTATAACACTTTCTGTAACACTAGTGATTAAATACGTCTTTTTAATGCAGAAATGTAAATTAGCCAAGCAGGAAATAATAGTGTAGAAAATAGAAAACACACGATATGGTATCACAGTTCGGTACGCACACCTACATTTGTGGGGCCACGCCCATACATTGAACAATCCACTAATGTCAAAAGATTACGAAACACTAATCGGTCTTACACACTCAATGACTCCCTCATTGATGATGTCGCCGGCGTGTAGATCTTCTTAGAGGTCTTGTTCAGCAAGCACCACTTGTCTTTGAACTCCTCAGTGAAGTCCCTTCGACTGCACTTCGACTGACTGTGCACTTCCTCCCGAAAGCTTCTAATCCTTCTCCCGAAGGATGATCTTCAATTAACACTCAAAGTTCACTCTCACATAGACTTTTTCTGAATATTTCTCTATAAAAACCATGCCCCAAAAATATCTCCTTTGGTTACCCAATATTTTCTTTCTCAAGGCCACAAAACTTCACGTACACACATGCTACATATATAGCAATAGTTCGAATACCTTTTACACTCCAAATCTATTATGCAGCAAATCCATTTCAAATTCAACGTTGATCTCCACTTTTCCATATGAGCACATTATCTCCCACAAATATGTTAAATCTCTTATTACTTGAATATGACAGTAAAATTTTCTTTCAAAATCAACTCCATTAGTCAATCAATCTAATATTATTTCCTCAAATAACTCACTTATCAAATATACATTTGTCTCCACACTACTACAATTTGGCCTATTTGTGACGATATTTGTCGGCACAAATAACTGAATATTTGTAGTGACATGTCGTCGCAAATAATTTCAAAAAACTGAAAAAATAATGTCGTCACAAAAATGTCACATGTTTCCGCAAATAATGGCTGGCGCCAAATCTCTTATGGCGTGAACTTTTGGCACCAAAGAAACACTTTTTGCGACGACATGTCGTCGCAAGTAGTCCATTATTTATGACGTAAATAGTCCTGGACAAATAAAATTTAATTTATTTTTTTTCCCGAGCAAAAAGGAAGATTTTGACGGGTGGCAAATTTTTTTTGCGACGACATTAATGAGTGTCGTCGCAAAAAGTGATTTGTAATCCCTCAGTAAAATAAAAGGCGGACAAATTAGGCGGGTCCCCAAAAATTATTTGAGACGACATTATAAGTGTCATCGCAAATAATAATTTCAGAACATTCCTTCTAAACCCTAAATAATTTAGTTATATTTACGACAACATGTGTCGTCGCAAATAATTTTAAGTTATATTTGTGATGACGTGTCGTCACAAAAACGTCTGTTATATGCCCATGAGCAGAGCCTCATCCTCCACTTTCTCCGATCAGTTTCTCTCTCTCTCTCTCACTCGGCCTCTCACCAATTTTTTACGGTTTTCTCACCCCAAACTCTCAAAATCTCTTTGTATTCTCTTCAAAATCAACAATATTGTATGTTTTATTTGTTTTTTCATCCAAAAAATCCCAAAATTTAAAACTCCGCCGCCCCTGCCGAAATTCACCGCCGCCGCCCTTTGTTCCTGTTAATCTTGCCGTTTTCAGCCCTCGTTTTAGTGGGTTTGAATTTTGTAAGTTTTTTTGGTCTGAATTATTGTATTTGTTAGTTTAAAATTTATGAGTTTTTTGTTATTTGAATTGTATATAATTATAGATTATAAATCTTAAAATTTGATTTATAGATTTTAGAATTTTAGAATTAGTACATAATTTGAAATTTGGATTATAGATTAAATTTTAGATTATGAATTTTGAGGTTGTTGAAATTTGATATTTAGATTGTTGAAATTTTAAGATTATAATTTGATTTAGGTTGAGATTAAAAGTTTTAATAATTGTTCAGGGTGGTACATCTTGCAGTTATGGTGTGCCGAAATCTTTTAAAAAATGTTTTTTGTAGGTTTAAATTTTTGGATAATAAGAAAAATATGTCGTTATAATGCTGAAATTTATTAAAATCTATTAATTTTAAGAATTTAATTAATAAGAATTAGTTATATTAATAAAAAGAAAATTAAAAATTAATTATAAACATTATGAGTGCAACATTTAAAAAATAACTTGTTCATAAAATTTGATAAAACTTATAAAATTGAAGCATGAAATGTTAAACTTTCTTTATAAACGTTATTATATAGTCACAAGAAAACATGAAGTATGATTACTTGTGTTATTGTTTTTATAGTCAAGATGCCAATTGACAAGAGTTGGATACATCTGAAAAATTTGTTGTCTGATCAGTATTGGGAAGGGTTGTTTACGTTTATCAATATTGCCAAAGATTATGTTGATAAAAGTGGTTGTACAAGTTGTCTATGTCGGAGGTGTTTAAACCATAAGTGTTATCCAGTAAGTTAGAGCACACATACACCAATATGGTTTGAATCCTTTATATACGACGTGGTATTACCATGGTGAAGACGATGTTACGACCAATCCAATAAATGAATCAGTTGACGAGATGGTTGTAGTTATACATGATGTTGTTAGAAATAACTCTGATCATGATATGCCGGAGGAAGTAGAAGCTGAAGTGTTAGGTGATGCGCAGCACGATGAATTTAAAGAGTTGTTATCTGAGCTCGAATCGACATTATATCCAGGGTGTACTAAGTATTCCTCATTGAATTTTTTGGTGAAACTCATGCATTTAAAGGTGTTGCACAAATGGTCCAATGAGTGTATGACCTCTGTTTTGAAGTTGTTGAAAGATGCATTTCCTGAAGGAATTAAACTTCTAGATTTGTATTACGAGGCGAAGATGAAATTGGGTAAACTCGGTTTGGGCTAAAAAACAATACATGTCTGTAAGTATGATTGTGCGTTATTCTGGAAGGAGAATGCTGATCTATAGGTTTGTCTAGTATGTAACACCAGTCGTTGGAAGAGTAAAAAAAACAAAAGGTAAAAAAGTACCTCATAAAGTATTACGATATTTCCTTTGAAGGATCAATTGAGGCGTTTGTATAGCTCGCGTCACACAGTAAAGGAAATGACGTGGCACATGCGGGGGCGTTTGAAGGATCCAAAATATGGGGATTCAGAAAGAGTTGCATTTGTACAAAGATGGTGATCAATGGATGAAACCACCTGCAGCTTACACGTTAACCAAAACTGATAAGCAGAGGTTCTATGAATTTTTAAAGTCTATTCGATTTTCCGATGGATTTTTCTCAAATTTTAAAAAAATATAATTGATGGGAACACAAAGATCAGTGGTTTAAAATCACACGACTGTCATGTTATAATACAATGATTATTACCGATTGGGATTCGCCCGTTCATGAAAAAAGAAATTGTTAATGCAATAACAAAACTGAGTAATTTCTTTCAGTTGATATGTTTCAGAACATTAAGAATTTTAGATTTAGAGAAAGCCCAAGAAGATATAATTCTTATCCTATGCAAGTTAGAAACAATATTCCCGCCAGCTTTCTTCGACATAATGGTTCACTTGTTGATGCATCTACCAGAAGAAGCCATTCGTAGAGGACCTGTTCATTTAAGGTGGATGTATCCATTTGAACGCTTTCTTGGAACGTTGAAGAAATATGTTCACAATCATGACTCGTCCGGAGGGATCAATTGCTGAGTGTTGTCGGCTTGAATACAAGAGATATATGTGACCCACATTACAACGCAAGGAAGGACGTACCTGAGAAGCACAAAAGGAGGATTCAAAATCGCATGCTAGTATCTATTTGAAACAAAATTTGTTCTAAACATTTTTAATTGTGGATACAATAAATAAGATTCATTTGTTGATTTTTTAATGTATTTTAAGATTGGTTTAACCTCGACTACGACTGTGACAACGACATCATTAGAGATGTTGTCGACCGTGAAGCCAGTAAATGTTACAAGGATTGGAAGACTACCTTGCACAGACACTTCCAGAAAATGAGAGGGGCAGAAAATGAGGATTTTGTCAGGCAAAATCCTCCTAAAAACATGAGGAACAAAGAGCAATGGGAACCTTACTGTGATCGTTTTATGTTCCCTACTTTTTAGGTTCAATTTCATTATATTTTCCTACTTTTTATTAATTAATTAATTTAATTATTAAGTATGTTACTAATTCATCTATGATTATTGCTAGAAAAAATATGCTACAAATCAACAAAACCGTGGTAGTCAGAAGTGGACTAGCTTCCATGGTAGAAAGTCATACTCTCAGCATCGTTTCGATAAGGTAATACTAATTTGCATACTTGTTAAGTTTTTGTCACTTTAGCTTAATAATTATTCTAACACGTTCAACTTGATTAGGCAAATCTCGAGACCTAGGAGCCAAGATCATTAATTGACAATTGGGGTGACATGCACTGTCATGGGCAGAATTTTATCAATCCGGATGCGGAACATGCATTTGTAAGTAAAATTTAAACTTATTTCTTTTTTCATATTTAACATAACATATTATACTATTTTTATTCATTTTTACTTCATTTACCTTTGCAGGCCCATATGGAGGTGGAAAGAACCACGTAGATGACACAGTCTGCTGGGGAAGTTTTATCCACGACGATCAATGAGGAGGGGATTATATTCCAAGTCTTAGGAAAGCGCAGAGGACACACTAAGGGTGTGGGACTGACACTGCCACGGAGAAATCGTTCAAGCGCTTCCACCTCATCATTTGCTTCATAATTGGACGGGTCGTCTTCGGTTAATTTGCCCCAGCATGTCCAAAACTGGCTTAACAACCTTTACATCGAGCAACGTAACATGTTCGACAACCAGCATATCATGATGGAAGTCATGCGCTCGATGAATTTCAACATCAACTTCTTGCCAGTTAACTGCCCCCAACCGTTGGTTCCTCCGCCGCCTGAGCGAAACGAAGAAGATGGGGATGAGGATGATGATGCTGCTAATTTAGGAGGTTAAAATATCTGTTTTTATTTTTTTTATGATCAATACTTTTTAGTATTTCTTAATCAATTTACTTTTTAAGACTTATTTTTGTTATTGTGTTGACTATTTTATATCAATTATATTATATTATTTTATTATAAATTTTCTTCTCATTTTTATCTTTATTAATTAATATTAATAAGAAATTACCAAAAAAAAACTATTTGCAACGACATTTCTAAGGTGTCGTCGCAAATAGATTAAATTACTAGCGATGACAGCATAGTCGCAAAAGGTTTTAAACACTTTTGTGACGACACTTCATTGTTGCAAATACTCTATGACACGTCATCAACAACGACATATTCGACGGAACATTCGTGACGACTTATTCGCAACGACTGTCATCGCTACTATATTTGCGACGACAGCTCAAAAAATTATCGTCGCAAATATATCATTTGCGCCAAATTTTGCGGCGACTAATTTGCGACGACTTGTCGTCAAAAATTCAGTATTTGTGACGACATATAACCTATTTTGTTGTAGTGCCATGAGTGCACCAAATCTCCCAAATCATTCATTGACCAAGTATGTTTTTCTTCTTTAAAACATTCCGTATTCAGACAATTATCATATCAAAATCGCCACAAAATCTGCTTCTACATCAATCATAAACTTGACTCTGTTTTTGAAATTTGTACTACCCATTTCCAAAAAATTGCCAACTAACAAAATGCCTAATAATTCTCTAATACAATGCTATTCTTAGTGTTGAATTTGGAGTATTCTATGCTTCGTGCCAATTTAGAATTAGCTCTAAATACAAAATATGATAAATCTTAATATTTGGTTGCAATTGGTTGATGTATTGAGTTTTTCATTTAATAACTTAGAGATGATCTAACATAGAATTAGAGGAGTCAACAATAAGATGACTCCAATGAGTTCAATTGTTTATCCACCACAAAGGGAGGGGATCTACTTGCTCTATGTCGACTACTTTGCGGATCTATAGAAGATTCTAGAAGATCTTCTCCACCTAGATATCAAGGGAATGAATCAAGTCATATACTTAGCCACGTTCAATATAGGAAAGTATCTCAATACTCAAATGGTAAGCCTCATATGAATTAGAAGATTGAACTTAATTAGCTCAGCCAAACTGATCATAGAAGGCCGGGCAATCATTCATCTTTTTGCCTACTTTTTACTCTCCTCATTTAATTGCTTTCCGTCTTATAAATTGTTTACTGATTTGAGCGTTGGAGTTCTAACGTTTTAATTCAAGTTTCCCCTGAAGAAGTATAATAAGGTGACAGAAGCCTGCTCAAGCGATGTCGGATTGGTCATTGATTCTAAGTATAAATTCAATCCTATGGTAAATCTTTTTTCTCATCTATCCAATTGAGCTGGATTTGGTGTATCTTAAGGGTTATCTCATGTCTGTTGATTATTACATGCATATTTGAATAAAATAAAATAAAAAATTTTGAATTAGGTATTACTCAAGGTTGACTTGAAAAGGAAATATTTATTAATTCTACTTCTATTTCTTATCATGAAGAAAAAAAAAAAATTGTCGATATTTAGACAGTGATGTTTCTAGCACTGTAGACAAAACAAGAAATCAACCTACAATAAATTCTTCATCTACCGGCAGGCACATGGCATGATGTTCATGAATATTTTCGTTTTTCAAAAGTTTCGGCTCGTACGTCTTGTTCTACTTCTTGATTTGGATGAAAGTTGGACCCAAATGATACAATTATAAAAATTCTATATAATATAATAATAATATGTGTACACACAGATTCACACACGAAAATTTAACACTTCACTTTCATAGTCAAGATCTTGTTGTACGTGATTGTCATATGTACGTGGCTATTGTTATCGCAAGAAATCCTTCAGCATTAAATCTTAGATCTCAGATCATGGTTGATCGAGCAGATTTACTAAAAAATATTTTGTGAATTTCGGGGGGTTAAGTAATTGATAGATGACATCTATATGAATGAACTTTGTGTTGAAAACATTTGTTGGGGCAGATTTAGGCATCATTCCGGCCAGAATAAAATAATTTCTCTCGTATATGTTTGTCAAGCCTCCAAGGTTATATTAATATAAAAGCATCTCTAATCATTTAGTGTTAAAATAACACTATTCACTACAACACAAGACACAATAACCTCAATCAAACCACGTCGGTTAGCGCCTTTGACTGAAGTTAAAAGGTATTTCCTCACTCTTTTATCAACCGACGTATAAGTGGTAAAAGAATACCTTCTTACGTCGGTTATTCTGCAACAAATGACACCACGTACACAAAATACCGGGAGTACTACTCCCCCTGTTTCGACTTTGATAAGCCTTGTGTGTTTGTTCACGGTAAAAAAAAAAAAAAAATGATGAATCTCAAATGGGTCTTTGAGAGGAAGAAATAAATTTTTGTACTGGCTCAATTTTGTGCTGGCTTACAAAAAAAAAGGGAGATTTAAAAAAAAAAAAAGAAATGCACGTTTTAATGGAACGTGGTGTAAAAACGTGGAGTAAAACGTGGTGCAGAATGTGATGTAAAATGTAACGTGGTGTAAAAACGTGGAGTAAAACGTGGTGCATAATGTGGTGTAAAATGTGGTGCAGAACGTGGTGGTATAAAATGTGGTGCAGAATGTGGTGTTCGTTCTCTTATATTAAGGAAGCGAGTGAGTGCAGAGGAGGACGGGGGAAGAAATTTTTTTGGCCTGGAGACTTTGTGCAGGTGTGTGCAGTGAAGAGGTGAGAGAAAGTAAAAAAAAAAAAGAGTAAAAACCGTGTGTGCAGAAGAAAAGTGAAAGAAAGAAAGAATATATATATAGAAAAAAAAAAAAAGGTGCAGATACGACACATTTAAATCAAGTCTTATATACATTTTAAAATGTGAGATTGTGATTTATTATTTGGTACTCTCCATGAAGATAAATCTTATATACGCCTTATGGCGTGAGATTTCTAATACCCTTAATAAATTCTTAATGCACTCATGGTATGTGGTCTCTTGTTTTTATCACAATCCTATGATTATCACTAAGACTTGGATTTCTTTTAAGAGATCTATATAAGTCAAATGTGATTTAAAAAAAAATCAAGGATTAAAGGTTTCTCAAATTATTGAGTACGATTATTTTGAGTACAATTCGAGTAAAAAACTCATAAGAATTACACTTTAAAAATCGGCATATGAAAAATTATGTGCATATGATTTATATGAAAATATTCATATAGATCGCATTGTACCCGCCAAAAAACAATCAAAGAAGAAAAATTAAAAAAAAAAAAAAAGAGTGCAAGCAACCGCCACCATCTCTTTCTCAATACCTTCACAAATACACACACACACACCAAAGAGTTCACGTTAGACTTGCTGTGGCTTCCTATGCGAAGATGGCTTGCTGTGACGCAGGAAGAAAATGGCTTGCTATGCGAAAATGGCTTGCTGTGACGCAGGGGAAAAATGGCTTGCTGTGGCGCTTGACGTTATATATATACGTAAAAAAAGAAAAAAGGGAAACGTGTAGAAAGGATGAGGATGAGGGAAATCTAAGTTCCTTTTGAAATCAAATTGTTAGTTAAAAATAGGATATACATCATACAATTGAATCAATCAGTTTAGATATGATGAAATTCAAAATTAAAAAAAAAAAGAAATAAAGGATAAATTTTAAAAGAATTTCGGAATATTAAACGCCCAAAAATTTAAAGTGCACAAATTGAGCCCTTTTGTGGTCCTTAAGCTCAAAAAGATGAGCACATATGCTATATTTGATAAGCCTTGTGTGTTCTAGTGATTTTCAGTGTTAAATTTGGCATATATGCTATATTTGGTATGAGATTTGACACCAAATATAGCATCCACCAAACTTTAGCTTGATTTTTATTGCTTGATATATTCCTTTTTTAATTTAATCATTACAACATTGTCATTTTTAAAATATTTTAAACTAAAAAATTTACTTCTCAGAAAAAAAAAACAACTTTTATAAGCTACAGATTAAGCTAGTAATTATGACAAAAGTAGATATAAAATTCAAAATAGTATATGATATAATAATATATCAAATATATAAATTTCACACTTTTTATTTATACCAAATATAACATTAGTATTGACATTTACATTGAATATGTATAAGCAATAATTATGAGTTAACATAATGAAATTGATTTGAAACATGTAAATCATATATAGGATGTGATTCAAGTCGTTCTACGAATTATAATATTGCTTCACAAACAAAGCACTATCTTTTCAAGTACTTCCATATAGAAGTAAAACGTCTTGTAAGAGATAAAACCCTAACAAATAGCACATAGAATTTGTTCCCCAACAAGTAGCATTGAGAATTTGTTCTAACATAATACCACTAACAACATTACCATACTGCTAATTAAGTTCGACTCCATGTAAAAAACACAAATTATAATACGATTGTGGTCCTCATAATTTGCGTCGCTAGATATAGCTAGGGTGGCCAAGTGGCCTACGGCATCTTCCATAAGCAGCTGTTCATATCAATTTCATAAATATATATTTTATTTTTGCTATATGTGAAGCCCTTGTCGTTTTATAATATCTTGATTGTCATATTGCTGACACCAGAGACACTCAAATTTAGGAGTAACATAAGAAAATTATGAAAATAAAAAAGAGAAAGCGACAGAAAATAATACTGATCTAGCTAGATTTTTTTTTTTCTTCCACACCACTTATATCTACTTTTCATGAAAAATTATAATAACGTAGAAATAAATGTCCTTATGAGACAAGACCAAGCGATTATTGTGCTCAACACACACACACACGCATATATCTTCAGCAGAGTGCAGCATTTAGTCCGCAAGAAGGGATAAAAATGTGACGATCCTTACTTTTAGTCATCATTATTACGTTCATACTTAGTTCATTTTTTAATTTCTACTACTTTTTAACTATAAACTCCTAAAATTTAGGTTAACTTTTTTTTCCCTTCAAAAGTAGAATAAACAGTAATATGCTTTGTCGAAATAAAACTTAATATCAAAAATACTTTCCTGAAAACATTTTTAACTTTTTAACATTGAATAATTTGTAGATAAAGTTTCTCTTAAGACTTTAAAATCTGTTCCTAGGCGTGGACAAACATTCGACTTACCATTTGCATACCACTATTGTTCTCATGCCATTAACCTGATAGCATTTTGGATACATTAACATACCTTGCGACTTGAGATTGCCATGCATAGCCGCGTTGTCTCGTACATTTTACTTTAATTACATAGCTTGTTTACATTCGTAAACATAATTTACTTTATACACATAAAGCTTAGCAGCGTTTTCAAAACACGTAATGCATCCATTACGTACTTGCTCACATCTCACTGCTACATTCTTTTATGCACGCCCAGCATACAGTTTTCAGGGAGCCGGTACCTTACCTGAGCTTCCCGCAACACAAACAAACGGGATGAGCTTTCGCTCAGCAAGTAACAACTGTTCACAATAAATACCAACAGTAATGCATACTCATATATGCACTCATATCATACATCCTATCACATTTCCTAACATTTAAAGTGTTCATCGTATTATGCTTTATTTTCTTTCATATTATACTTTCTTTTCTTTCATTTCGTACTTCTTGACATCTTTCATTTTTGGTGTCGTTCATTTTTCATAATTTTTACTTCTTATGGGCCCCAATCTTGTTGTACCGTTGGGCGCATCACCAGTGAGCAGTGAGGTAGCGATCCAAAACCAACTCACTCACGGTTTCGATTCATTCATAATTATAATAACATATCCTTGCGAAGGCCAGTACAAACAGTTTGGCCGGTACAAACAGTTTTATTAACTTCTTATCATTTGTCATCTTTACTTATTCATCATCTTACTGTCACCATTTCACATTATACCAGTAATTTTAATCTTTTCATTTTACTGTCATTTTTTTTATCATGACAGTAATTTTAACCATTCATTCTTAAGAATTATCTTATTTCGGTTTAGTTTAATTCCTATTCAGTGCGCGTTTTACCTGCGGTTTTCGGACAATTGGTCAACTTGGTCAACTTTACTCAACCTTAACTAACTTTTCAAGAGTGACCTATTGGTCGAGTCTTGGTCAAAAAATTTTGACTCGGTCAACCCTAATCGGTCGAAAATCCTAATTTTCTCGATTCGGCCTTTTGAACTCCTTTTTCGTCCGTTCTTCGTTTTGATTGTTTCTAAAACTCTAGAATTGATGCTTTTCAATTCTTTTTCATCCCTTAAACTTAATATTCATGTGTTTATGTTCTTGTGGGATTATCAGAACATTCCGAGCCTTTTTCTTGCCTAGAGTCTGAAATTCAGTAACTGCATCATAGTTTAAAAATTTCTAACTTTTAGCTTATACTTTGGTATTCAATAGTAATATTAACAAATACTTATTATAAATGTATTTATATTTATAATACAGAGAATTCCATAAAATTTCATCTTACACACTAATTTTTTTGACAAATTGTCCGGTCATGACAAAAAAAAAAAAAAAAAAGGAACAAAGAAAAGGAGAACATGTAAATTATAACTTATATTGTACTTGATATAAGAAATATATATAGGTGGTGCATTACGTACATCAAGTAATTAAAGAATAAGGTTTATGTACGATATTTGACAAATCTAATGTGCCAAGAAATACCAACCACGTGATTTGTTGCATGTGAGAGCGGCCCTAGTGATAATTTTGCATGTTTAATATATATGGCCGGTTCTTTTTCTATTTTGTCTTTAACCTAGAATATAATTGCTGTGAGAGTTACATCTAGAAACAGTAAAATATATAACACGCTGATAATTGTGGGTGTAATAACTTTAATTACAAGTTGAATGTGGCGAACAGGTAGTGGTTGAAACCATTTAATGTTGAAATTAAAAAGTAAGTGCTTTCAGTACTATAAATACGGCAGTTCTGTTAAGGTTCTCATCATCGACGAGCTATCTAGCTCTCTACATTGTATACTTCTAAAAAAAAAATCTCGGAAATGGCTTCTGGGGCTTGGAGAATCGTTTTGTTATCTCTTTTTTTCTTTAATGTTTTTGTGGTGAGTGTTGTTGCGAGGGATATTGCAGTTACTTCGAAGGAAGATGAGGAGGAGAAGACGTTAGACCATGGGAAGGGAGATGGCTTTGGTGTTGGACTCGGTGGCGGTGGCGGTGGCGGCTTCGGAGGCGGCGGAGGGTTTGGTGGTGGTGCTGGTGGCGGCTTTGGCAAGGGTGGTGGAGGAGGCGGTGGTTTCGGAAAGGGTGGTGGAGGAGGTGGTGGTTTCGGCAAGGGTGGTGGAGGAGGCGGTGGTTACGGCAAGGGTGGTGGAGGAGGCGGCGGTTTCGGAAAGGGTGGAGGAGGAGGTGGAGGCTGTTGCAAGGGTGGAGGTGGCGGCGGCGTTTATGGAAAGGGTGGAGGAGGCGGCGGTGGCTTTGGAAAGGGTGGGGGAGGCGGCGGCGGCTTTGGCAAGGGTGGTGGAGGCGGTGGCGGTTTTGGCAAGGGTGGAGGCTTTGGAAAGGGTGGTGGTTATGGAGGAGGACATGGGAAAGGTGGTGGATATGGTGGTGGTGGCTTTGGAGGAGGAGGACATGGGAAAGGTGGTGGATTTGGAGGTGGCGGTGGCTTTGGAGGGGGACACGGAAAGGGCGGTGGATTTGGCGGAGGTGGTAAGGGTGGTGGCTACGGTGGCGGTGGTGGATATGGAGGCGGTGGCTTTGGTGGCGGTGGTGGCTATGGTGGCGGCGGAGGTGGTGGCATTGGACACCCCTAAATTAAGCTCACGATGTATGTATAGTTAGTGATCATGAGATGGAAGCAAAAATAATAAGTTCACAAATTTGATAGTATTTTAAGCGCATGCATACCTAATATGATAGAGGTTTGGCGCAACTAGTAATAATCTCCGTCATGTCTTCTGCTGCGTATTCTCTTCTATGAAATTAAGTTCATGTATTCTTCAATATAAATGATAGAAAAGAGTAGAGTGGCAATTATGTACAAGTGCGTATCTGCTTTCCTTAATAAAATCTGTCTACTTTTTGAGTTATACATATTAACTACTTTTTCTTACTTTTTCAGAGTCTTTAGACTGCTCACTCTTTTTTTTTTTTTTTTTTTTTTTTTTTTTTTTTTTTTTTAAATCGATAGTTAAATTTCCTTGAGTAGACCAGAACTAGTTTTTTATATATGGTATGACAAACTTAATTACTCCTCTTAATCTTAATTTAAAAAAAAACAAAATTTTCATGGGTTGAACTAAGGGTGGCAATTCGTATTGTCGTGTCGTGTTCGTGTTCATGTTGACTCCTTCAGTTGACACGGT
Source organism: Morus notabilis (assembly GCF_000414095.1). Lineage (NCBI taxonomy): Eukaryota > Viridiplantae > Streptophyta > Magnoliopsida > Rosales > Moraceae > Morus > Morus notabilis. Next base: position 209,736 of record NW_010358940.1, on the reverse strand, counting down.
ATGACTTGACACGAACACAACTCATATTCGTGTTGAAATACAAAATCCAAACACGGCCTGTATATTGGCGGGTTAACACGACACGATACGACTAATCCGTTTATTAAACCAGTCATAATAGTGTCGTGTCAACATTTTTTCAATAACCTATTTATTATTTCGTTTATAAAATGAGTGATAACAAGGTCGTGTCAACCTATTTCTCTTTAAATATATATATATATATATATATATTTGTAAACATAGGTAACAAACATGTTGTAATTGTGTTGTATATTCGTGTTATCCAAATATAACACGTTTGGTTACAACGGGTCAATAGCGGGTTGGTGGGTCAACTTGAAAGCGGCACGCTATTTAATCTTATTTTACTGATTCATTTTGATTTTGACCCAAATCTATTTATGATAAACCCAAACTCGCTAACTTCGTGCGGGTTTCAAGTTGTGTCGTCGTATCGCTACTCGAATTGTCAGTCTAAGTTGAAGTAACCATGGAAAAGGGACTTAAACCTACTAGCCTAGCTATAAACCAAAACAAATATAAAAGCAATCTAATAACTTTCCTGGCTAATCAAGAGCAGATTGGGACAGCCAAGCATACATATATGTACTAGTAGTGAACAAGAAGAAATTATGGCGTGGTTATATAATCATATATAAGAGAGATTGCCTTCTCATCTCCACGACTTAGTTGTAGGGTCGACTTGTTTTATGGGTCTCCGCTGGTCCATATTGAAGGGATTGTTGGGACCGATGTACCCACGTAGGAATTGGAATTTGAAAAGGACACAAATTTGAGAAAAATTTTGGGGAATGTGTCCCTCTTAATTTAACTTTTTAATTTTGTGCCATTTTATTAGAAATTCTACCCTTAATTTTTTTTAAAAAAAATATGGTGCAGGGTCTACGACTTTCATTTTATATGAAAAATGAAATCATTAGAATTCGAATTTTGATAGACACACGCACAGACTCACATCACTAAGTTAAGGATGTTAGGATTTTTGTTAGTTGGTAATTTATTGACAATTGGTTGAAAAATTCAAAAACATGTAATAGAGGTATTTTTGGAAATTGGCGATTATGGAGGAGATTAGAACTTAGAAGTGATTTTGGCTGATTTATTGTTCCAAATATGAAATGATTGCTGTGGAAATCAGATTTTTGGCAAGGTAATTTCATAGAATAATTGGGAGATTTAATTGCCTTGTGTTATCTTGGTGATTCTAGCAGATTTGACATAGAATCTGTTTAAGGAAATAATATTTGATTGATTGAATGCGTGAAAGTTGGAAGGAGTTGATTTATATGTTATCTTTCTCATGATTTCATATTAGTTTAAAAGGCAAAGCTGGATTTGGATTAGAATTAAAAGGCATAGGACCAAACTTTGATATATATACATGAGATATATATGTGAATGTATGTGTGCGTGGAGTGGTGTACCCATGAGAGTGAAACATTATGTGTAGTTGATAAGGATTATAATTTCTATAAATAGGACTCTAGGCTATTCATTATGTGAGCTTCATGGGTCTTTACGTATAATATTTTGAGAAGTTTTCATTGTCATTCTTCAAGAGAAGAAGTAGTTGTCTTCGAGAGAAGACATGTTGAAAGGAGTTCAACTAATCATCGTTCTTTAAGAGAGGAATTTGAAGCTTTTGGGAGAAAGAGCACTACCAAATGAAGGGAGTTCACCGCGCAGTTTGAAGATGAGTGGTGCTTGCTAAACAAGACCTCTGATGAGAAGATTGCTCACAACGGCGTCATCATTTAGGAGGGAGACTTTGAGTGATTAAGTCCGATTAGTTATTGTAAATCTTTAAGACTTAGTGGTTTGTTTAATGTCTGGGCGTAGCTCCGTATATGTAGGTTGTTGAACCGAACTGCAATACCAATCTCTAGTGTCCTTTACATTATGCATTATTTTCCTGCTTGGTTAATTTACTTTTCTATATTAAAAAGGCACAATTAATCATCAATGTTTTATAAAGTGTTACAACACTCTCTGAAACACAAACGTAAAAAATAGATCTTTTAAAGGATGAGAATGAAGACAAACTTCTTAATGCTCCTAGAGACGCATTATTTCTATAGGTCTACTTATAATTTTTCAGCCTCACATCTATCTGGCTCTCGGTTTGGGCTTTTTTTTCAGAAAAAAAATACCCTAGAAGTTCATGATAAGCAATCATATAGGCAGACTCCCAATAGATCTTTATTTAATATTATGTTTTCTCAAATTATTAGGCTCTGTCAATTTGTCCCATGAACCCGAGATTATCTTTTTCTCAACAATTGTATGATTATCAATAGTGCTAGAACTTTGGGCGGCAGGCCTGCCCGAAGCCCGAGTTTTTGGGGCTCAGCGGGCAGGCCCCAATGTCTGCCCGTCCAACGAGCTTCCTCGGGCTCAGGCTCGGGCAGCTCGAAAAAAATAATTTGGGCAAAGCCCGCCGTCCATTCTAACCCCCATGCCCAAAACCCGCCCTAAGCCCACCCGAAAGCCCGACCGAGAGCCCGCCCAACGGCTATTTTTTTACCGTTGCTGCCCGACCCGATCCGCCGCCTGAAAGATCGAATCTAATAGCTATATTTTGTGTCATTGCTTGAAATGCCCTACCTACCCGCCCGAAGCCCGACCCGTCGAACAAAAAACTAGCCGTTACACTCAAAATTTCACACAAAAAATTGATTTTTTTAACTCAAAAATTTCCCTATAAATACTCCCTCCCCCAAACATTTTCTTCACAACATTTCTCACATTCTCTCTCCATCTCTCTTAATCTATCTCACTTTTTGTCTCAAATATCTCTCACAATTTTTCCACAAGCTCACACAAAATCCTAAAGCTCTCTTTCTCAAAGTGCTCTCATTTGAAGTCTCAAAGCTCTTTTAAACTCCAACCTCTCTCAAGCTCATTGTTTATTTTTTGTGTTTTTTTGTTAATTAATTTTAATTTCATTTTTATAATGGAATCATTTGGTTATGGTGATAATCCCGTTGATCCCCAAAGTCCAATTCCTACTAATGTTTATACTACGTAAAAATCGCAAACACAAGCACCCGAGGAACAATGTCCAATTCTAAATCTCGATCGTGGTGAATCTAGTGGAGGTCGTGGTCGCAATGATGGGCATGGAGAGGCAAGTGCTACTGCAAGTGTTGCAACCTCCAAGAGAAAATGCAAGCGCACCTCCTCAATTTGGGAGCACTTCGATGTCCTAGAGGAGGCCAACAATGATGGTAACATTAAACACATAGCTCAATTTAAAGGCCAACAATGACGGAAACATTAAACACATAGCTAAATGTAAATATTGCCATTCTAATTTACAAGGTGACACTATTCACGGCACAACACACTTGAGAAGACACTCTGAAAAGTGTCTTCAAAAGCGTGGCCAAACCGACGGAGCCGAACTCTGCCAAACACAATTATCATTTGATCACGCAACTGGTGGTCTAACCACTTGGAAAACGATCCGTAAGTAGATCGTATGAAAGTTGCGCAAATGATATCATCATTAGATCAACCACTTAGTTTTGTCGAGCATCCTAATTGGCATCGTTATATTAAAATTGTACACAATCCTAATGCACAGTTTTTTTTTTATTTAAAAAAACTACTATTTGGAAAGATTTGTTAAAATTATTTAAACAAGAAAAAGAAGGATTAATCAATATTTTGCACTCTACTAGCAGCTACGTTGCGTTAACGGCGGATATTTAGTCTGCCATTGCCAACAAATATTATTTATCTATAACTGGACATTACTTCAAAGGTTTTGATTTAGATAAGAAAATATTAGGTTTTAAATGTGTTATAGGATCACATAGCGCCGATCTAATATATAATACGATTTTAAATGTCATTGATGAATATAGATTAAGGGATAAAGTGATGACTATAACATTAGATAATGCTAGTGCACATACTAAAGCAATTGAATATTTTAAAAATGATTTAAGTTTATTCGGTGATGGTACTATATTTCACCAACGTTGTGCATGCCATGTAATTAATTTAGCTGTAAAATCCAGTTTAAAATCAATGGCTATTCATATAAAAGCAATTAGAGATAGTATTGTATGGATTCAAGGTAGTAACCAAAGAGACCAAGATTGGTTTGGGTTCTTACAAGTACTAAATCTAACTCCTAGAGCATTAGCGCTAGATATGCCTGTAAGATATAACTCAACTTATAAAATGCTTAAACAATGCCTCCCATATAAGGATGCTATAATAAACTATATCAGTGCAAAGTTAGGAGTAGGACATATAGACCCATAGGATTGGCAAATTGCTGAAACTTTGTATAAATTTTTAGGTAGGTTTCATGAAGTTACTTTAAAACTTAATGGAACATATTACCCAACATCATCTTTAGCTTTAGGTGACCTTTTAAGATTTAGTATTTTATTTAGTGAATTTATGACATACCCAATTTTTAGAATTCCTATCGCTTCTATGGGAAAGAAATTTAAAGAATATTTATCTAAATTACCAATGTTGTATGGTTTCAGTACTATTTTTTATCCTAGATTAAAATTAGAACGTTTAGAAAGTGGTTTAGAAAATTTAAGTGAATTTCTAGAAATCGATTGTTCTGACCAATTTCCTAAAATAAAGAAAAAAATATTTTCTCTCTATAGTGTTTATGAGAATAGGTTTAGAAATACCGTTTGTGGAGTACAGGAACCGCAACAAAAATATGAAAAATTCATTCATGAATGTTTTCGGGTTGAAGAAGAAGAAGAAGACTCAAACAGAAGTTGGGAGTGGATCTTCATCAAGAGGTGGTGGCTTCAATGAGCTTATGGCGTACCTCAGCGAGAGCTTAGAAGTCGACGATAGTAGCGAAGTATTTGATTTAGTTCAATGGTGGAGGGCACGAGCATTAACTTGGCCAGTCCTAATTCGATTAGCAATGGGTATTTTTTCGATTCCAGTCTCCACTGTTTCATCCAAACAAGCCTTCAGTACGACCGGACGAATACTTGAGGAACGCCGAAACGGATTGCAAAGGGATATTGTTGAAGCTTTGGTGTGCATTAAGGATTGAGATCGTGCCGATCAACGTTTACAAGATAAAATTTCGCCAGAAAGCCAAGAATAGATAGATGAATTTAATAGATTAACATTTAATTTTGAAGATGATCATTCAGCTTCAAATTAATTGTAATTTGTAAATATTTATTTACTTTGGACATTGTAATTGTAATATTGTATATTTAGACTTTGTAATTTTACAAAATTTATAATTCGTCACAAAATGATTGCACTCTTTTTTCCTTACCAAGTTTTTATCCCAATTGGGTTTTTCTTGGTAAGGTTTTTAACGAGATAATCATGAATTATAAATTTAAAAATTAATAAACAAAATTAATTTTTTGAATTGTGTTAATAGTGTGTGTTGATTTTAATCTAAATTATTATTTTTATATAATTTTTACAATAAATAACTTAACAATTATTTATATACAAATACAATTAATAAACAATATTATATATAATATATGTATACAATATTATAAAAAATAAAACAAAATGTAAACAAATATATATTAAATATTCGGGCAGCCAAGACCTGTCCGAAATCCGTTCAAGATGAAGGTCGGGTTCAGGCAGGCATCTTGAATTTTTTGGACAGGTGGGCTCGGATAATGGGCACAAATTAAATTTTTTTGGACGGTCGCGGACAGCCCGTCTAAAGATTCAGCACTAATTATCGATCATTAATGCACTATCCACTTTAAGGCTATGTACAAATTTCAAAACGATCTATATGCATATTGTTATCTTCTTTTATATTTTCCCAATGTTGTCTTGTCTGTGGAGAGCAACTGGATGATAAACAGTAACCATATTGAAGGACCAGTGAATCAAAATCGACAAATAATTAGTCATTATCTTCTCCATTGCATCCGGGTTCTCTTTCTCTCTCTTCTGAGTTATCTCGATCTTTCCAAGACAATAGCGCAATCCCACCAAGGCGTCTTGTTCCATATTTGATTTGAGCGTTCATATCAGGTGGTTTAAATCAGAAATTAAATGTTGTGCGCAAAAACATTGTAACATAACTTTTTAAATTTGAATTTTTTATGAGAGAAAAAACTGTTTAAACCAAAATCAGAATGGTTTGCCCTCAAACCAAATATGCATCAATCATGTTATGTATTATCATCCTCTATGAATTCATGCTCCAAATTCAATAAATTATTATGAATATCCGAACCTTGCTCCATGTTCTTTGTTTTTAATTAACGTGTTCTTTCATAAATATAGATTGGAAAAGAAAAAAAAAATCATTTTGATCGAAGAGAGACCGGTGCTATTGGCTATGGATGATCTGCACAAGAAGCAAGCATGGATTTTAAAGCAAAAAGTTCTTTGTTTAATAAGATGTACAAAAGGAGGTGAGGAAGAAGCCGAAAGATCTTAATAGAGAAGCTAATTTGTCTGTGTGCTCGAGAGGCCACTGATCACATGATCACTCTTTGGTGGCCGATTTGCTTTCTTCATGGATGTCTCGCGATTTTTTTTTCAATTTGTTTCCATTTTCTTTATTAACAGGGATTAGGGATTAAAAAAAATGTATGAGCAAAGAAAAATTGGCAGAGTGTTATATATTTTTGTTATGTGGCATAAAAGTCTAGACGTTATTTTGATAAGAATATAAGTACGTACTATTTATTGGGAATAATGTTCTAAAAATATGAGATGTAATATAATATTTATTATTTATTTAATAATAGAGTTTATTCATTATTTTTTATGCATATATTAATGAATATTTTATGAATATCAGTGAAAATTCGATGATTATTTATGCGATATTAAATATTATATATAAGTATTATATGCAAGATGATAATATTTAAGGATAATAATCAAAACGATGTTCATAATGAATTTAATAATGAAACGGTGTTATCCGCACTGTTAATATGATGAGATATTGAATGAATGTATTATGCATAATGATATTATGTAGAACAGTCGCACAGACATAATATGAATTTTTTATAATTTCTGTTAAGTATAGAAATTTTAATTGAGTCTATCGATGGTTATATACAGAATGATTTTAATCATGTGTTATTAGTAAACTCATTTTTATGGATTTGTGTCTTTTGATTTACTTGGTTCGGATTCTGAGATCCTGAATCTTATTCCTTGTATTTTGGAGACATGATGGAGTAGGTAGCCACGAATGTTATTAAACGAGATGGAATCCATTTCTTCTTGAGAAAGAAGTAGATAAATAATTCTCTTTAGGGTTGATTCGGTACTTGGACCAGTAGGAGCTCCGATTCATGAATTTGTTTTATGAATCCCTGTCGATTAGAGAATCAATGGTACTCAAGGATAAAGATGTAATTAGAGAGGTTAATGGATTTCACCTAGCTCTAATTATGAATTATTTATGGAGGATTTATGTATATGTAATGACTATATCAAATTGACACTTTACAGTTTAGAAATAATTTATGTCTATAATTACGAAAGTGCAATTCTAAGTTTATAGTGGAGTAACTATTGGAATTAATATAATTAATTAATTAATTAATTAATTAAATAGTTTAATTAATTATTAATCTTATTAGAGCTCAAAATTATAGGTTCATGAATTCCCGCGTCGTCCTTGTAATTCTACAAGACAATAAGGACAAAATGAGAATTTTAGAATTATGAAATTTTAAAATAAAACACTCAATGATAATTAATTATAAATTAAACAATGTGATTATTTAAGTTTAAGTTTAAATTTGAATTTTGAAACACACACTGGAAGGTGTTCACATAGTGTGAACGCATAGAATAGTGTAAATCCCTTTATCGTAAAATTGCGTCTACCACAATGAGGAAATCCCTTAGTGGTGGCCTGCCATATTGGATGAGGGAGAATGGATTTTGTTTCAAAATAAAATTTGAAGTGGGAGATAATTACCAACTTTATCTTGAAGATAAAGATAAGACTCCTTCTGAGAGTCTAATTGTTACTCTATAAAATAAGAGATTGTATAAAATTGTGAGACTTCATTTTTACAATTTTTGCTCTCATTAGCTATAGTAGTTGGATATTATAGAGTGAGGAAGAGGGAAATTTTCTCCAAAAATTTCATGTCGTGCATGTGTTGGTGTTCGTGGAAATCTTTAGTGTTTTTGCTAATCCTGTTTTGTTTCAAGTGTACCCACACACACGTCTTCGTAGATTCAAGAAATTGACGAGGAAGATTCTGGTGTTCTAAACTAGCATTGGAGCGAGGAACGTTTGAGGTAAGAACACAAATTATCACCCTAATCAGTTGCTAAGTATAATTCTTAATCTGGTTCTTCGTAAATAAATTAATTTGATTACTTTATTCGTACATAAATTAATATAATCTATAGAGTATCTCAAAAGCTTTATGAAAATTTTTGTTATACATGATCCGCTACTCACGCGCTTCCGAATCCGAAATCGTTTCGGAAACCAACATTATTATGGAATGAAACTTACGTAATTAGAGCATCTCTAATGCAATGTTGTAATTGATGTGCTAATTTTAAATTTATTATTTAAGTGCAAAAAATACTCTCTAATACAACGCAATTTATTGTGATAAATTTGTCATATGTTATACTTTGTGGTAAATTTTTTGTCAAGTATAGCATATAGTAAAATTTGTATTTGATTTATATTGGTTGACATGATTATTTTTTCATTTTATCATCACAACTTTGCTTTTTTAAATTATTTTTAAAATAAAAGGTTACTTTTACAATTTTAAAGCTTAATAATTATATAAACAATAAATTTTAATATTTTAAATAACATTATATATTAGAGTATAAATGAAAATAATATGTCATATCATATTTTTAGTGCCAATTATAAATTGGCATTAGTATTTGTATTGAAGAAACATATGAGTTGAACGACCGAATAAGAGTTAAGAAACTGTTCTTGGTTTTTTTTTTTGTTTTCTTTTTTGCACGAAAGGATCATTAATGCCATCCTAATCTCCATCTCTATAATTGTGTGTATACATACATATATATATAATAAATTTTGGTGTCTTCTAATAGAATAAAGGTTTAATCTAATTTTACTCGACGTATGACCCCAATTTCATTAACACAATCATGGCTCCAATGTCCACAATTAGTTTTCTAGACAAAGATCTTTACTCAATTGCTGAGTTTGAAATCTGGTCATATCTTGAAAGAAGAAAAAAAATCTTCATCGTCCATATGATATGATATAGCCAACATGAATCTTGATCAAATACCTTTTTATATTATTGATTTTTTCTTTAAAAATCAATATTTCCAATGCTACAAAATATCAGTATGCAAACCAACAATCTAACTTTTTTATTCATATCTCACACGTTCCATGACCAAAAAAAGGGGTGTATATATAGGCAATATTTTGATTTTGAAAAGATGAAAATTTTATTGTACGTATTTGGAACTGTTTTTAAAAACAGTTTTCACGTATTTTAAAAAGTAAAAAATGAAAATGAAAACGACGTTTATTTAACAAATGTTTTGAAAATAAAAATAAAAATAAAAACAGTGAGAATGATTTTTGTGAAAGAATTAAAAAACAGTTGAAAGTTGTTCTCAATTTTCTGTTTTCATTTTTTTAATACTTATCAATAATTTTATAATATATTAATTAATAAATACGATTTTATTTTTTTATTATGCTCAAAATAATTTATTAAAAAATTAATTAAACACAATTTTAAAATTAATACCATAATGATTATCAAAAGAATCACATTTTAGTTTTTATTAAAAATAAAATTATTTTAAAACAAATTCTAAACACACCTATTATGTGTGTAGTATAGTACCCTTACATATTGTTGAGACAAGCTTAACTTGCGGAGCTGTCATTTTCTGTAACTAATTTTGTTTTAGTAGTCTTGTATTAACTTAATATAAATATAAAAATAAATGTCTCATTCGATCTGTGAATTAGAATTTTTAATTTAAATTTATATTTAATTTTATGTGAAATTTTTAATTATAATTAAAAAATTAAATTAAATTTTTTATGAGAATTTTTTACTTTAATAAAATTTAAATTGGTGAAATAAACTAGGCTAAAGCTCTAATTAATTCGGTTGAGCATTTTCTCATTTCTCACGAGTTCCAGAATATTTTTTCAATTTCTCTTCTTCAAGATTCTTCCGGTTTCCTTTCTTCGTATCAGAGATTTCTTGACCTACGTTAATGGCGGCTTCGTCCTCCTCTGGAGGTTCTTCTATTCGTTTTCTGCAACTCTTATTCCTCTTGTTCTGAAGCTTGATCGGAACAATTTCTTCATCTGGCGTTCTCAAGTGTTGCCTGCGGTTCGCGCGCACGATCTGGAAGGATTTCTCACCGGTTCTCGCCTTCCTCTTCCTGAATATATGCCTCTTCAAGCCGGCGAAGGAAGTTCAGCATCTGATGCGCCTCCTGGATTTGGATCTGTTCAATTCCATGTAAATCCAGAATATATTTTCTGGATGTGTACAGATCAAGGACTGATGGCGTGGCTTCTTGCTTCGATCTCGGAATCGATGCTCGGACATGTTTGTCGCTGCACTACTCTCATGAAATTTGGATGACTTTGGGGCATCTTGCTTCTGGAAATTCTCGTGCTCATCTTCTTCAATTGCGTTACTAGCTTCAATCCGTGGAGAAAGGCTCGATATCGATCAACGATTACATCCTCAAGGTGCGGAGTATTGCTGATAATCTCACTGCAGCTGGTCATGTTATTTCTGACGATGATCTTATCTTGTACATTCTTAGAGGTTAGGATCTAAATATGATCCAGTTGTTGTCAATTTAACTTCTCGTTATGAGGCTATTTCTCTCTCTGAAGTTCAATTCTTGCTTCAAAGTTTTGAGATGCGTCTTGAATCTCTGTCTGCTACAGCCAATATTGACCTCATTTAGTCCTCTGTAAATGTTGTTACTAATAACACTAGGAAGAATTTTAAGAACTCTCAGTCTTTTGTTAATGGTGGTCGTAATGGTGGAAACTTTCATTCTCGCGGCGGTCGTTGTGGACGCGGTCGCAGCAATTCAAGCAATTTACGTCCTATTTTCCAAATCTGTGGTAAAACTGGTCCTCTTGCTCCGAGGTGCTATTCTTGTTTTGATCATAATGTTCAAGGTCCTAAAATCTCTTCGCAGCCTAACTGAGCTCCTCGGGCCTTTGTTGCTACTCCAACAACTGTCAATGATCCCTCGTGGTATGTTGACAGTGGCACAACTGATAATGTGATAGCTGATCTTAACAATCTGAGTCTCAGATCTGATTACAATGGCAAAGACAAGCTGACTATTGGTAATGGTCATTCTCTTTCTATTTCTCATATTGGAACATCAGTACTTAGTACTTCTGCTCATCCTTTATAATTGAATAATATACTTCGAGTGCCTCAAATCACTGAAAATTTGATTAGCGTTTCAAAGTTTACTTCGGGACAATGATGTTGTTTCTGAGTTATTTTCTGATTGTCTCTTGATTAAGGACAAGAGTACAAATCGGGTCCTTCTCAGAGGGATACTTAAAGATGGCCTTTATCAGTGGAAGTTCTAAAGCAACCTGAAGATTTTCTTTCAGCTACAGCAGTATCTAGTTCCTCTGCTCGAAGTCTTTTGTTTCAGTTTTATCTACTAGTACTCATGATGTTGCTGATAAATCTATTGTTCAGAGGTGTTCTCCTTCAACTACTTTTTCAAATAAGTTTGTAATGACATGTAGTGCTGGAGCTTCTCACAATTGTAATATAAGCAGTTCTACACCTTTTGACAGCAGTATTGTAAATTTGTGGCATAGACGACTTGGTCATCCTTGTACAAAGGTCTTAAGTCAAGTTTGTAGACATCTTGATTTGTCATCGATTGATGTACATAAAGTGGAATTTTGTGCTTCCTGTCAATAGGGAAAATCTCATGGCCCTCCTTTTCCTTATCTGATTTTCATGCTGGCATGCCTTTGGATCTTGTATATGGTGATGTTTGGGGACCAGCACTGCTTTTATCTGTTGATGGCTTTCGTTATTACATTTACTTTGTTGACGATCATACTAGATATTCTTGGATTTATCCTCTTAAAACTAAAGGTGATGCAGTGGATGCCTTTCAGTTGTTTAAAAATCATGTTGAACGTTTCTTTGATAGAAAATTGAAGTGTTTGCAGACTGATTGGGGTGGGGAGTTTAGAACTATGTTGCCTATTTTACAACATTTAGGGATTATTTTTCGACACCCTTGTCCACACACTCATCCTCAAAATGGTAGAATAGAACGAAAGCACAGACATGTTGTGGAAATGGGTTTAACCATGCTGGCTCAAGCTGCAATGCCATTAAAGTTTTTGTGGCTTGCTTTTTCTGCAGCTGTTTTTCTTATTAATAGACTTCCTACTCCAGTTCTAAAAAATAAGTGCCCTTTTGAGGTTGTTCATCACTGTTCTCCTGATTATCATTTTCTAAAAGTGTTTGGAGTGGCTTGTTATCCTCATCTACGTCCTTATAATAAGCATAAGCTGGCTTTCAAGTCTTCATTACGTGTTTTCTTAGGATATAGTTCCAGACATAAAGGATATCTGTGTCTTCATTCATCTGGGCGTATATATATTGCAAGGAATGTTATTTTTGATGAGAACCATTTTCCTTTTGCTCGAGGTTTTCCGTCTCAAGTTTTGTCAGACTCTTCCACTATATCTTCTGGTTCACTAGACTCCTCTTTAGATACTGGTTTTGTTGTCTCCTATTTTACCTGCTGCTATATTCAGTCCTGATTCTCCTGCTTTTGCTGCGTCACCTGCTCCATCTGGTGCCTTGTCTAGTGCAGAAACTGCTGATTCTGCTGCTGCTGTTGTCTCTGCTGAAGCTGTGTCTTTGCTGACGCTGTTGTTTCTGCTGCCAACTCTGACGCGCCTGCCACTGCTATTTTGTCTCCCATGGAGACTGATTTTCCTACAATAGGCGCGCCAGTTGTGTCTTCCACTGCTATTTTGTCACCTGCCACTGCCACTGCTCCTCATACTGATTCTTCCTCAGCTCTTGTTTCTAGGAAGTTGCAATTTCCTGAGTGTCCTTTATGCACTATGCATACAGTTTGTCCTTTATCGATTCATCCTATGACTATCAGATCAAAAGTTAGTGTTTTTCAACCCATGAGCTATGTTGCTGCACAAGATGAGACTGCTACTCTTGAACCATCATCTGTTTCTGCTGCACTCTTAGATCCTAGGTGGAAAAGTGCCATGACTGATGAGTTTGAAGCCTTAATTCGTAATGGCACTTGGCAGCTGGTTCCTGACTCACCAGAGATGCATGTGGTTGACAACAAGTGGGTGTTTCGAGTCAAAGTATAATCCAGATGGTACTGTTCAACGTTATAAGGCAAGGTTGGTTGCTAAGGGTTTCCAACAAACTCCTGGTTTTGATTACTTTGACACGATTAGTCCTGTTATTAAGTCTTCTACTATTCGTGTTATCTTGACTTTGGCTGTCTCAAATGGTTGGGATATTCAGCAAATTGATGTGAATAATGCTTTTCTTAATGGAGATCTTAAGGAAACTGTTTTGTTGGCACAACTTGCTGGTTTTATTGATTCTACTAAGCCAAGTCATGTTTGTCAGTTAAAGAAGGCTCTTTATGGCTTAAAACAGGTTCCTAGGGCCTGGTTTGAAAAGTTAAAGAGTACTCTGCATCAGTGGGGATTTACTAATTCTAAATCTGACACTTCTTTATTTACCTATCAAGCTGATGGTGTTACACTTTACGTCCTGGTTTAGGTTGATGATATTTTGATTACTGGTACTCACGTTAGAGAGATTGTAATATGTCTCTCAATTACAAGATCACATAATCTTTGGCCTAAAACACAAGGAAAATGGCAAGGAAGCGTTGCAGCGCATGTTTAATGCGTTGCAGCCATAGGCACTGCAGCGCCAGTTTTGGGCGCTGCAGCACCTGTCCAGAAAACAGGCGCGCTGCAGCGCCTGTTTTGGGCGCTATAGCGCTTGCAGTGCAGACCTCTCGGGTCTGTTTTGCGCTGCCTGAGTGCTGCAGCGGGAAAAACACCCGCTGCAGCGGGTATTACTGCAGAAAACTATGTTTTTGTGTGTTTACGTGATCTGAAAGGTCTTGAACCATTGCATCCATTGGTGATATGTTTTCACACATATCTGAACACTTATTAGCAATATATATAACAATTGTAATAAGTGTATCAATCCCTGAAACGATACCCTTACATTGAAAATGTATATTTATGTGAAAAGTTGTAATGTTTAAAGAGGATGCATTCATTCATGAAATGACACATCTGTCTTTATTAATTCTCGAGAAAATTTACAGACTTAATTAATGTTCTGAAACTCAATATTATTGCTAGCTATTGTGTTCAAGGGTTTGTTGTATCTTGGGGGTAATTTACCATTAAAACTCATTAGCAAACTTTGAGAAGTGAGGGCAAATAAAACCTTAAAGGAAAGTATTCATATACGTCTCAAACCCTCTCTTATTTCTACATTCTTTTTACCCTCTACACTCAAATTCTCGAACAACTCATCATGCTAAAATTAGTCAGGTTGTTCATGATCTTAATAAGCAATTTATTTTGAAGGTTCTTAGTCCTTTACACTATTTTCTTGGGATTGAAGTGAAAAGAAATTCTCAAGGCTTGTGTCTTACACAAACCAAGTAAATTCATGATATTTTGGTATATGTCCTACTCCAATGGTAGCAAGTAGGAAATTATCTGCCTCTGATAGTGATGTGTTTGATCAACCATCTGTGTATAGAAGTACTGTTGGAGCACTTAAATATCTCACAATGACTAGACCTGACATTTCTTTTACCGTTAATAAACTTAGTCAGTATCTTCAAACACCAACTATAGAGCACTGGAAGGCATGTAAAAGGGTTCTAAGATATCTTAAAAGGAACCATGGATCTTGGAATTGTTTTCAAGACAGCGTCCAGACTTGTTTTAGAGGATTGGGCTGGATGTGTTGATGATCGAAGGTCTACTAGTGGCTATGCTATTTTTCTAGGTGGCAATCTAGTAGCTTGGTGCACTAAATCTGAGTACAAGTCTTTGGCTTTAGCTTCTACTGAGGTTATTTGGATCAAGACCTTGCTTCAGGAGTTGAATGTCAAGCTGGATTCTTCTTGTGCTGTATTATGGTGTGACAATCTTAGTGCTACTTCTCTGGCCTCTCTAATCCTGTGTTTCACTCCAGAACGAAACATATCCAAGTTGATGTCCATTTCATTAGAGAGAGTAGCTGCTAAAGGGATTGATGTTCGTTATGTGCCCACATAGGAATAAGTCCAATTGTCTTTTGTATGAGTCTCGTTTTATTTTTCTAAGAGACAAACTAACTGTGAAGAAATTCCCAGTTTAGTTTGAGGCTAAGTGTTTGAGACAAGCTTAGCTTGCTGAGCTGTCATTTTCTGTAACTAATTCTGTTTTAGTAGTCTTGTATTTGCGTAATATATAAATACAGAAACGAAAGCTCTAACTAATTCAGCTGTTAGTTTGATTGATTAGCATAGAGTTCTGAAAAAGATGAAACACTTTTTATCAAACATGCAATAAGTTCATCTACCTAGCACATGGCATGATGTGCAAGAAAATCTCAAAGTGGTTTCTTTCAAAAGGTTCAGCTGGCACGTCCTTTTCTTTTATTACTTTGATTTGGATATGAAAGTTGGACTCAGTCGATTCAATTACTAACTCCATAATTATAAGAATATAGACACTCAAATTAATTAATAACACTTCCAATTTCTCATATTCAATATCTTGTAATGAATGCCTATATAGCCTATATTAAACCCAAGCCATTAATATTAGATTCAAGATCATCGTGGAATTTTACCCAAAACTCTCTCTCTCTCTCTCTCTCTCTCTCTCTCTCTCTCTCTCTCTCTCTCTCTCTGGTGTAACTGATCATGTGTCACATAAAAACGAATGGACATTTATAGGGCACTTTAGTGAATGCTATTTTTTGAATGGTAAGAGTTATATATGTTTCTGCAGTCTCTAGAATCATGTTATGCCGAGGACTTAACCATAGGAAATCAACTGCATTAGATTGACATTTAGGGTCAAAATTCTCTCTCTCTCTCTCTCTCTCTCTCTCTGGTGTAACTGATCATGTGTCACATAAAAACGAATGGACATTTATAGGGCACTTTAGTGAATGCTATTTTTTGAATGGTAAGAGTTATATATGTTTCTGCAGTCTCTAGAATCATGTTATGCCGAGGACTTAACCATAGGAAATCAACTGCATTAGATTGACATTTAGGGTCAAAATTCTTTATATTTAATTTATAAACAAGTTAACAAAATCCTGAAGTATGTTTTTCATATGCGGCTCAACAAATATTATTGATCAACTACTGACTTGAAACTGATAAAACTAATAATTAATTGTTTAATTAGAAGGCTAGCACATAGAAAATTTGCCACTAAAAAGTTGGTATATATGGAATATACTAATAGCCTTGATTTGCCTTCTTAGTAACGATTTTGAATCTTTAAAGAAAACACTTATGCTATTCACTTTATACTGATTGTAATTAATTAATATAGTACTACTCTGAAATTAACTAACAAATTGAATTGAATAATATTGTAATGGTGGTCCTCATATATAGTACGAACGTCGGTAGCTAGCTAGGGTGGCCATATGGGCCACACTTTTCTCTTTTTGGTGCTTCAAAAAGCCTGTTCATGTCCAATTAAGCTTCATTTTTTATCAATCATGCATTAATATGGCTGCAATCTCAAATCCTCAGCAACGCATATTTCAAGCCTTATCCTTTTATTACTCTCTTACCACATAATATTGCTAGCATTTAACTACCCATATTCACAATTATCATTTTTTTTTTTTCACTTTTTGTAGAAATGATAGAAGGCTATATGTTTCTTTGCTTTTCTTTTCTTTTCTTTTTTTTTTTTGTACTGAAATTAACAGTGTATAGATCAGAAATATAAACAAGGCTCTTTATCGTAAGAGGCAACTTTCTAGACCAATAAATTACTATACAGAGCTCCTCATATAGAGTTTTTAGCTAAAATTATTGATGATCTTAAGCCTTTTATTGTTATATTTTGACTTTTTTTTTTAAAATTTCTGAAAAAAAAAAGAATGTCGTTGGGTGGTCTGCCCATGGTTATTTATAGTAATTTAGGTTACAACAACTTAGCAGCTATTCAAGATTCAATCTCAAAAAAAAAAAAAAAAACAATACTAAGTCCGTTTATTTCACCGATTTGAGTTTTATTACAATAAAAAGCTCTGAGAAACAGTCATATCTAACTTTTTTACTACAATAAAAAGTTCTCACATAAAGTCACATCTCAACTCGAATTAAAAGTTCGAATCAACGAACTAAACGGACCCTAATGACACAAGTAACAGACGGTGCATTATGTACGTTTAAATAGTGATTGCATAAATTCCGTGTAACATAAAGAAACTGTTTACAGAAACCAATGGATATTGGGCCTAACTCAACCTAATAAAACCGGCTTATTAATGGAGGATTGCCCTCACCTTATTAAGTGGATCATGCCAATATCTCCAGTCAATGTGGGATTCTAATACGCCCCCTCACGCATAGCGTGGACCATGTCAAATCGCTGCAAATAAGTTGATATTGGGGGACCCAATATTGCAAAACTGGGCCTGCTCTGATATCATTTTACAGAAATCAAAGGATATTGAACCTAACTCAACTTAACAAAACCGGCTTATTAGGAGAGGATTACCCTCATCTTATTAAGTGGATCATGTCAATATCTCGGGCCAACGTGGGATTCTAGTAAAACCTAACACGCAAAGGAATATGCATCAGCCATGTGACTTTGTTTCATGTCAGATCATCTCAGTCCTGGTGAGCATAATTTTGCAAAATATGTTTAACTATATTCTTCTTTTCTTTCTTTTAAATCTATATAAGTAGACTAGTCACAAGTGATACAGCTAGATGCAGTTAACGCATCCTTATAATTGTGGGGTGCATTTACACATTAAGTGTGGCGAACAGTTAGCGGTTGAATCCCATTTAATGCAAAATGCAAAACTAAACGCTTTTCTGATTATATAAATACCAAAGTATTTGAGGTTCTCATCACCGACGACGAGCTAAGTGAAAAGATCTTTCAAGATGGCTCGTGGGGCTTGGAGACTTGCATTATTGTTATCTGTGTTTTGCTTTAATGTTTTGGTGGTGAGTGTGGTTGCAAGAAATGTGGCTATTGTGAAAAGAGATGAGGAAGAGAAATTCTTAGGCTTTGGGAAGGGAGGTGGCTTTGGTGCGGGATTTGGTGGTGGTAGCGGCGGCGGCTTTGGAGGTGGCGGAGGATTTGGAGGCGGTGGTAGCGGCGGAGTTGGTGGTGGTAGTGGCTTTGGAGGTGGAAGTGGTGGTGGAGGGTTTGGAGGTGGAAGTGGTGGAGGGTTTGGTGGTGGTGCTGGCGGTGGTTTTGGTGGCGGTGGTGGAGGAGGAGGTGGTGCAGGAGGCGGCTTTGGAAAGGGTGGTGGAGTAGGAGGTGGTGCCGGTGGTGGTGCTGGAGGAGGCTTTGGAAAGGGTGGTGGAGTAGGAGGTGGTGCCGGTGGAGGATTCGGAAAAGGTGGTGGAGTAGGAGGTGGTGCAGGAGGAGGATTCGGAAAGGGTGGTGGAATAGGAGGTGGTGCCGGTGGAGGATTCGGAAAAGGTGGTGGAGTAGGAGGTGGTGCAGGAGGAGGATTCGGAAAAGGTGGTGGAGTAGGAGGTGGTGCCGGTGGAGGATTCGGAAAAGGTGGTGGAGTAGGAGGTGGTGCAGGAGGAGGATTCGGAAAGGGTGGTGGAGTAGGAGGTGGTGCCGGTGGTGGTGTTGGAGGAGGATTTGGAAAGGGTGGTGGTGCAGGTCGTGGAGCAGGAGGTGGTTTTGGAAAAGGTGGTGGAGCAGGAGGTGGCTTTGGAAAGGGTGGTGGTATTGGTAAGGGCGGTGGAGTTGGAGGTGGCTTCGGAAAGGGTGGTGGAGCCGGTGGTGGTTTTGGTAAGGGCGGTGGAGCAGGTGGTGGCTTCGGAAAGGGTGGTGGTGCTGGGGGTGGTATTGGAAAGGGTGGACGAGTTGGTGGTGGCTTTGGAAAGGGCGGTGGACTTGGCGGTGGTATTGGAAAAGGTGGAGGAGCTGGTGGTGGCTTTGGAAAAGGTGGCGGAGTTGGTGGTGGTTTCGGAGGAGGACATGGGAAAGGTGGTGGAGTTGGTGGTGGCTTTGGAAAGGGTGGTGGAGCTGGTGGTGGCTTCGGAAAGGGCGGTGGGGCCGGTGGTGGCTTTGGAAAGGGTGGTGGAGTCAACGTTGGCTTCGGAGGAGGACATGAGAATGGCGGTGGTTTAGGTGGTGGAGCAGGAGGAGGGTTTGGAAAGGGCGGTGGTATTGGTGCTGGTATAGGAGGGGGACATGGTAAAGGTGGTGGATTTGGTAGCGGCGCAGGAGGAGGCTTTGGAAAAGGTGGCGGCATTGGTGGGGGAGGAGGGCTTGGAAAGGGAGGAGGCATTGGTGGTGGTGGAGGTTTTGGAAAAGGAGGCGGCATTGGTAAAGGATTCGGTGGTGGTTTTGGAGGAGGCATCGGTAAAGGTGGTGGCTTTGGAGCAGGAGGAGGTGCTGGAGGTGGCGGTGGTGGTGGCGGGTTTGGTGGCGGTGGCGGTGGCGGTATTGGACACCACTAAGGTTTACGTTGTATGTAGTTAGGGATTTGCATGCCAAATTGAGCCAATACAAGCATTCCTACTGTTGGTTTAATATGATAAGTTTGCATCTAGTGAAATAATTCACATAAAAGCCTGATTTTATAATTACATTGATGTATTTCTTGAATATATATTGTGAGAGGTGAGGTGAAAATTACGTACAAGTGCATATCTCCCTTATGAATGATCACATTTTTTTTTTTCCCGACTTTCCAATTCTTTCACATTAGGTTTATGTTTACCACAACTATATTCCATTTTTTTATTCGTATAGAACAGTGATAAGATTTGAGTGAAGATGACTATTTTGGGATTTAAGATGGTGTTTTATGAGGTTGCTGGACTTTTTGTATTGAAATTGTGTTTTTTTATGATGAGTAGTACGGTATACTACATCCGGTAATATGTTAGTAGTTGGATATTTTCAGTAGGACGATGGACTACATTCAGCACGACAACAGGATACCATCAGCAGCACGGTAGAACTTTACTGATCTAAAGACTATTTCCAGAAGTCTGGATGTTTTTACTATTGAGTTAGCGTAACGTTTTCTGCAAAATTTCTTTTTATGATAAATTAGTTTACGAGTTTGATTGTGGTATGTATATATTCGAAAGTTCCCTTAATTATATTTGGGAGAATGAGGTAAATAACAATTTTCAGACAGTATAGAAATAGATGGTAAAAATGTCACTATCAATACAGAGTTGATAAGGAAGATAACTGCCAATGCAATTATTAATGTGATTATTCTAACTATATTGAGTATCATACACGTAACGATCATGATGAGAATCGTTATTATTTTTTTTTAAGTTAGTAAATAGCAATACATTCGTAACTTACTAGGCGAATCCCATATTTTCCCAATAATCAAATTGACAAATCCAAGATTCCATAATCAAATTTAGTAAACTGGGGATTTATCTGGTAAATGCCAAGTTTTTCCCATGATTAAACTTGAAAACCCCAGAATTTATCAGATTTACTCTTATAAAATCGTAAATTATATACATTTTTACCAATATCTTCTATTTTTTTTTATTTACATAATATATATCAATTTCTTAGTTAATATCCTCCATATTTTATGGTTACAAATTTTCTTTCAGAATTAAAAATGCTATTTATTAACAATTCAAAACTAACCTATTTGGTACGATTTCTCTATTTTCCCATGTGGTTCGTGTTATTTCTACTTTCTTGGCCTAGAAAACTACTGGACCAGGTTTCCCAATACCAGACGGTCGGCTTGGACTACAGAGCAAAGCGGCGACAAATCCAAAGCTGAAATGTGTTAATTAGATTTCTCATGTGGACCAGCCGAAAAAACAGAAATGATATATTTTGAAAGAGGACGCATTTAAGGCTGAGAATGTTATTTTGCTTGAGAATTCTGTTTCATCTTTCTAAACAACAATAAGGGTAATTTTATGTCGCGTTATAAATTTTTAATATTAAATTTAATCATTAAAAAATTAATTAACAATTAAAAATAACAATTTCTACGGGCGGAGAAAAATTCTTTACCATAAATATTCTCAGAGATAAAAGGGTAATTACAGTTGGAATCACGTTGTTGACAACAATTTGCCTTAAATCTCATGATACATTTGTCCAAAAAACCATTCTACTATGGTTACTTTTGTGTCCTTAGTCAAAGCAATGTCCTCTCAACCTATAAAGTACTAAAACCTTGTCATCTTAAGCAAATACAAAAAAGTAGAATTGATTTTGGATGTTAATTAATTAAACTTAATTATGATTTATGAAGGAGTTGGCATTGGTGGTGGTGGAGGTTTTGGAAAAGGTCGTGGGTTTGGTGGTGGCATTGGTAAAGGATTCGGTGGTGGTTTTGGAGGTGGATTTGGCGGTGGTGCAGGCAGAGGTGGTGGCTTTTACAGAGGACTTGAATGATTGAGTAGAAGAATGTTAAAAAATATATGTTCCAGAGTTTTTTTTTTTTTTTTTTTTAATTATTTTATTTAAAGGTAATGTATCAAACTTTTGAGTGGATGGATAAACAACAAAATGGAAAGAGAATTTGGTTCCGTCTAGCATGCCTCACGTGAATACCTAATTGAATATAGGACGCTATTTATCAACACAAGGGAAGTTCATGGGTTAGTTTCTCTACATCAACAAATTTAGCACCAAGTGAAGTTGTACTATAGGGATTAAACAGCTGGGGACTAGCTCCGGTTTAACATTCAGAGTATAGTGGAAACTAAGGAGAGTGTTATAATAGGGTATGAAAAACTAAACCACTAATAGTGTTGGAGACGTCTATAATGGTGTATAACTCAAAAGTCAACACGCAGATTTTATTTGAAATAAAATTTATAAGACATAATAGGGAATGTATTCTTTTGAAAATATTATGGAATAAATTTAAATTTGGTGGGAGGAAACACTCTAGTAAAAAGGCATGCATGAATAGTAATTTAAACCTATGAAACAAACACGTAGTGAGTAATTGGGTAACTTATTATCTAATAAATAACCGAAGTTATACTTTTCATATTTTGTACTTGTTCCCTTTATGATAGGTATGATTATAAATAGGTGTGGTTATAAATAGCTAGGTAGTAAAGTATAAACGAACGTGACGAAAATTCATTGTAATTCTTTCAGTTCTCTCTCTTCTAGTCTTCCATAGGTTATTGAGTTGTGGGCTATTTATGGTTGTTCAAGCATAAATTTGTAATAACTAAACATCGTGAGCGATCAAGGACATGGTGATGATCGTGTTTGTGGAGGATCGTGACTTAGAGTATGAAAATCATATTCGTAATTAGAGTAGTATTGTGAGGCTATCTCGTGGTGAATCATGTACTGAAATCGAATCGAATATCTGACCTGAAATCACCGTAGACGCTTCAACACATGTACCTGATGATATTTTTTCTATCAAATAGTGTTATCTTTTAAACCGTTAGTTTTTTTTTTTTTTTTTTTTTTTAAAGGAAATATACTTTATTAGGCTATATCGGCAGAAATCAAACGAGAAACAATTTTATTAGGCTCTATGAAATAGTATTTAAAATATATATACTATTAATTTTAACATTATTGTGAATTAATGAGCTAAGATCTTGGTAATAAAACAATCTCAGAGATAATAGAAAAAAAGAGGGAAATATGCCAAGACTTGAAATGAATTAAAATTAATAGATCAATAGTTTACATAAGTTAATAAATAGGCCAAATTATTGCTTTTGTTCATAACTTGTCTGGTTATGAATCATAACTTGACAAGTTATTGTTCATAATTCACGATTTTTATCCATAACTTGTATACATATGAACCATAACTTGACAAGTTATAGCCTATTAATTTCTATAACTAAAAATTAGCCTATATACTTTCTTTAACTTTTCATATTGACATATTTTTTACTATTTTCGAAGATAATATTTGTCTGAATTATGACTAGCTAGGCCTTTATTAAAATACGCGAAATTCAGCACGATATCTAACCTGGTCACGTGTCTATTAAAAGTGTGGAAATAATAGATTGGCATCTAAAAGCTTCCTCGATTCAAATTCAAGCAAATGGGAAAGTTGGCCAATCAAACTATAAGTCCATTCACATGGAAAAAACCTCTTATAATTTTTTCCGATACAGTAAAATTATTCACTTCTCAAAAATTTAGTAGACGTAGCCTTTCGTTAAAGGTGAATCACTCTAAAAATCCTTTAATCACTCTAAAAAATGTATATTTTATTTATAATCCTGTTACCTACTATTTATGTACGTGTGCTCATTCGTAGTGAGATGATCGCAAGAGTATTATTTGTTAGATGAAATTTGACCGTTTGTTGTTATGTGATTTTAACCGTGTCAACGTTAAAAAACGCACACACTCGTACCTGGCGCACAAAGTTCCAAATAAGAGATCGAATGCACAACATTTGCAGTTGCATTCATCATTGCATCGGCCCAAGAAACATGCAAATGGGCAGGCAATTCTTTATGCTTAAAGTGATAGGAGAGAGAGAAAATAGAAACCTTCATCATATAGAGAGAGAGAGAGAGGGCCGGTCATCATACTAAATCCAACAAATAAGCAAATGCCAATCATCCCACTTGAGAGAGAGATTGGGAGATCACCATGAAGCCCCGGGGCCAGCAGTTGACCAAAGTGGGGTGGTAATATTCAAAGTGGGCCCCATGACATTCCTTCCCAATTCATCTACCCATTAAGTAAAAAAAATTGTTAAAAAAAACGGAATGAAATAGAGTCCGTTTAGTCAGAGGATTTGTTTTTTTGATTCGAATTATAATTTATAGTTCGTTATTATATTTTTTCTCATAAAAAATACACACGTAAATAAAAAATAATTTTAATTTTATAGTTCTAATCTATAAACTAAACGAACTCATAGTTGATTTCTAATATTTTATTATTATTTGCCTTGGTGTGAATTTCCTTGTCAACAAATGAAAGACAAATGCTAAGCCCAAGGATCAAAATTCTTCCTCTTTGTTCAGCGTTCACACCCCTTTGCAAGAGTTTGTCAGAGTGTTAGATTTCATAATTTAATGCATCACAATAAGCTCTGTCGCAGAAAGCCTCAGGGAAAAAAAAAAATTGCTTAAAACGTTTTTCAACAACAGAAGCACTCGAAAAACAAAAATAATGTTATGATTACAGAAAAGGGTGTAACCGGAGAAAAAGATAGAGAAGAAGGAAAGAAGACAAGCTTTTATTGGAATAGCTTTGGATTCTTGGCTCACAAGATAAAAACTAAAGCAACTTTTTTTTTTCTTTTCTTTTTTTTTTTGTACCATTTTTTTTTTCTCTTGGATGAATTGGAGATGAACGGCGGACTTGATGTCTTGTGGGCTCAGTTTGGCAATCAAAAGGTGCTTTATTTTGAGTGTGTTTTTGATCTCCACTTTGCTTCTTTCTTTCTTTCTCTCTTTCTCTTCTCCTGTTTTTATGTAAATAAATAAAATTCTTTGTCTTGTTCTTCAGCTTTTAACTTCAAAAGTCATTTCCATTTTTCCCATACCATGATCAGATTAGTACTGAATTCATCTGGGTTTACTCTGATTTCTGAGTTTTTGGTGAGTTTTCAGCTCAGCTTGCAAAATCATTGGTGGGTTTTTCTTTTTCTTTTTCTTTGTTTAAAGAGTGTTGACTCTCATTGTCCAAAAAGTCAATGGTTTTTAAGTGTCTCTATATAAATATATAAATACATAAAATATCTGTGTATATGTATGCATATTGATATATGTATATATTATGTCAGCCGTTTCAGTTTTCATATTTATGTGGTTGACAAATTTGATGGTGCAGAAGTGGGACAAAAGGGTATGAAAACAAATCATTGGATGAGCAAGAGAAGAATATTTTCTGGTTTAGCAACAAGGTTGAGAAAAATGTTGAAGTGCATTCGTTCAGGGGAGCAAATGAAAAAGGCAGAAAATGAATATGATGATAATGAAATGGACCATTCATCGGATTCATTAGCAACCAGGGACTATTCTGCAAGTGGGTATTCTTCTAGACCAGGAGAAGTGGAACAAAAGGTTGATACTAGCAATATTGAAGAGGCTGAGTCTTCACTACGAGAAAGTGGTTATCTCAACTATGAGGTTTGTTAATTTGTTGCTTTTTAGTCACAATTTTTGCTTCTTTCTTGTTAGCTTTTTTGCTTGTTCTATTGAGCTTATACACAAATTTGGGCTCGGTTGATTCTAGTAGGGATAACTGGATAAGCCTAAAATAGGAAATGTGAAGTCCGACAGCCGGATCAGTCTCGTAAATGTAACTTTTTTTTGCATTACCGTGTAGCATGGTCTTTTCGTGTGTAAATTGAAATTGGTTTAAGGAGTTTAGAAGTTTTGTTTTGTTTTATTTTATTTTATTTTATTTTTTGTTGTATTGTGTATATCCATGGATTTTAAAAGTTGAGATTATAAACAAATTTGGGCTCGGTTGATTCTAGAAGGGATAATAAGATAATATGTTTTCATTGAAATTAGAGCAAGGATTTATCACGAGTTTTCAAAAATGTAGCGTGATTATACTCTCTAATCACACAATGTTCACCCTTGTGTTTTACGGGTCAGGTTTAAGTAATGTTAGTTGTGCAAAAAGACACTATCGTCCTTCATAAAAGAAATACTAGTTTTCAAATAAAAATGTCGAGGTATGATAGGTGACTTTGATCTTCATTTTTTCTCCGACATTTGACAATAATCAATTTTTTTTAGAGCTTTATTTTTGTTGCATTTCAATCAAAACACAAGGTAAATTCTTGCATTTCAATCAAAATACATGGGAAATTTGTTAGAATTTATGTGATTTATAACACATGTAAACAATATCTTATAATACTTTTATTTGGTTGGCAATGAAACTGAAGATGCTTTGATGGAAGTAATCTTTACTAGTTCACTCCACATATTTTTAGCACAGAACAAGATATATTACGGTGCTAAGTTTAGCAAATTTTTGGCATCCTGGTTTTAAATTTGGATGAAAACTTCATTCAAAAGAAATTGTATAGGGGTAGATTTTCTTGGTCCAAGAAATTTATTTCTACCATTACGAAATTCTTTGAAGGCAAAATGTTCAGATGACAGCAATCATAAGCCCAGGTCAATAGTATAATAATGCAGTTTTCGTTTTTGGTTGAATTGGATTGTCCACATGGGTCTAACAAGAACTAAGAGGGGTAAGAAACTGTTAGATATGACCCGAAAATCTTGTTTGGTAAGAGAGAAAAGTGGAAGGAGGGGTAGAGATGGGAAAATTAGTGGATGGATTTCAAGACTTTTAGTTGTTTGGTAGGAGGGATTGGAGGAGTGAATAGATTAAGGATTCAAAATCCTTCGAAGGACGCTAACTTTGATCGTCTCAAAATTAAAAGGATTGAAGAAAGTGAATTTATACTGAACACAGAATAAGACCAAACATAATTTCCTAAAGATTTAAAACAATTACTTCAAAACTGTATCATATAACTTGATGTGTTTATATTAGTTTTTTTGTGATTTCAAAGTCATCTTCAAAATTTTCTTGGAGCTAAGGAATCTTTAAAATTTGTAGGAAGCAAGAGCTCTACTAGGAAGACTTGAATACCAAAAGGGTAATATAGAAGCTGCTCTTCATGTCTTTGAAGGAATAGACATTGCTGCTGTGACTCCTAAGATAAGGGTAGCAATTTCGAGAAGATGCGAACAAAATAGACGCCGTTCGCAAAGTGATGCTGCCCCGCCTATGTCGATGCATGCTGTTAGCTTACTTCTTGAAGCCGTTTTTCTCAAATCAAAATCATTGCAAGGTCTCGCAAGATATGAAGGTATTTCCCTTCTTCCACATTTAATTCACATTCTTGTTTAACTTTTACAAGGCCATACTTTCATAATCTGTTTCACCTTGTATGTTCCAAGCCATGAGCTTGAAATGATCTGATCAAAGATTTTTTATTGCATTGTTGACATTTTTGCAGAAGCTGCTCAATCATGCAAAATTATTTTGGACAATGTCGAGTCCGCTTTACCCGAAGGCTTGCCCGAAAACTTCACTTCAGATTGTAAGTTACAAGAGACTCTAGCCGTAGCTGTTGAATTGCTACCAGAGTTGTGGAAACTCGCAGGATCTCTCCCTGAAGCTATTTTATCATACAGAAGGGCTCTCCTCTACAAATGGAATCTCGACAATGAAACTACTGCGAAGATTCAAAAGGAATTTGCGGTTTTCCTTTTGTACAGCGGCTGTGATGCAAGCCCTCCGAATCTTCGGTCACAGATGGAAGGCTCCTTTGTGCCAAGAAACAATTTGGAAGAGGCCATTCTGTTGCTCGTGATTCTACTAAGGAAGCTAGTCCTTGGAAGGATCGTGTGGGACCCATCAGTCATCGATCACCTGTCTTATGCATTGTCTGTTTCGGGGGAACTAAGGTCATTAGCTCACCATGTTGAAGAGTTGCTTCCAACAACCATGGAAAGAAGAGAAAGATATTGCATTCTCGCCCTTTGTTACTATGCCGAAGGTAAGGACTTGGTTGCTCTGAATCTTCTGAAAAACATATTGAATGACAGAGAGAACAAAGACTGCACACTTGAATTACTACTGGCTGCAAAGATTTGTGGAGAGAATTCAGTATGCATCGATGAAGGAATCGGTTTTTCTTGCAAATCACTTTCCACGTCGGGCAGAAAATGCAGCCAGATCGTAGGCATTTCGAATTGCTTACACGGTGTTTTACTGTCAGCTAAATCGCGATCAGCTACTTCAGATTCCGAGAGGATTTTGAAGCAATCTGAAGCGCTTCAAGCGTTGGAAACTTCTGAGAGAACAATGAGGGAGAGGAATCCATATGTTGTGTATCATCTTTGCCTTGAACATGCTGAGCAAAGGAAGCTGGATTGTGCGCTTTATTATGCAAAGCAGCTACTAATGCTAGAGGCAGGGTCTAGCGTAAAAGGCTATATTATTTTGGCGCGAATATTGTCGGCTCAAAAACGTTTTGCTGATGCAGAGACTGTGATCAATGCTGCTATAGAACAAACTGGGAAATGGGACCATGGAGAACTTTTGCGAACCAAAGCAAAACTCCAGATTGCGCAGGATCAGTTGAAGAATGCTATAGATACTTATACACATCTTCTTGCTGTAATTCAAGTCTGGACCAAAAGCGTAGGCGCTGAGAAGAGGCTTTTGAAGGTATGGTGCTTGATTGGTATGCAGTTTATGCAATTATTTTCATGTGAAATGCTTGAAGAATATACAAAAATTAGAAAATAAAAGAAATAAGGTCTTATCTTTGAAGTCCGCATCCATTAACTATTTCTATAAGATTGTTTGGTCGTTGCAAGTGATAGGACACATTATTGATCTCTCTTTTTACATGTTCGCAGAATAGGATAAAACATGATAGAAGCTTGGAAATGGAAACATGGCATGATTTGGCAAAATTGTATACAAGCTTGTTGCAGTGGCGGGATGCTGAGATCTGTCTTTCGAAATCACAGGCCATCAATCCTCATTCTGCATCTAGATGGTACTGTGCAGGTAACATCTCATAATTCCTTCCCTCTCCTCTCGGCTCATCAACGAAGAACTTTAGTTATAAAATTAGTGGATAATAATGCCAATATCTTTGTTGCCTAAAACCGTGCCATTTCTACCAGAAAGCGAAATTGACATAACCAGAATTTAAACTTGTGGAAGAATAGTTATAACATAGAAAGATGCTCTTTTCTGCATAAGAACTTGTTCAGAACACTACCAACTACAACCTCTAGAGATTGCGAGATTACTGAAATATTTTTTCTAACTGGTGCTTTCTAAGAGAAAATCAATAATACAAGTTTGACTTAAAATCTATTATCAAGGTACTTAAAAACATGGTGATTTCGCTAGGCTTGCTGAACGAAGCAAAGGGTCTTCACCAAGAAGCGTTGAAAGCATTTAGGAAGGCATTAGATGTTGACCCCACACATGTACCAAGCTTGATATCTACTGCCCGCATCCTCAGACAGCTTGGTAGCGAGTCGTTGCCGGTAGTGAGAAGCTTTCTCATGGACGCCCTTCGAATCGACAGAACGAACCCTTCTGCCTGGTACAATCTTGGGCTGCTATACAAAGCTGATCTTGCAGTATCGGCACTGGAGGCTGCTGAATGCTTCGAGGCTGCAGCAATTCTTGAAGAATCTGCACCAATTGAACCCTTCAGATGACTGATGACCAACTGTAGTTCGGGTCTGTCAACCATGTATGATGGTAAATTATAAATGTGTTTCTGTGAATACCCTTTTGACATTGACGTTTTCTGTAGTAGAAGAAAGGCAGGAGGAAATTAGAAAAATGACTCGTGTTAAATTTGCTTAATTCATAATGATAAAAGGGTTTAGCCTTTTTACCTTTTCTTCACTTGTTAAACTTCTATCAACATTGAAATATTATTAGTTGCTTTTCATACTTTTTTTCATGAAATGTACATCTAAGTATGAATCAACCAGAATTTTACATACGTGATTTGTTTATAGACCTGGTTTTATATCTAAAAATCATTTAACCTTTTACATACGTGATTTGCAAATAAGCAATATAAACAAAGTTTAAGCTGTAACATGAAGATTAAAAAGATTGAACATAATAGGCTGATAAAACTTAAGAGGAATAACAAAATGTAATTGGTTAAAACAAAATACATTGATTAGGCAAGCCTTGCCAATAAAATCAAAAGGGTAAAACAATCAAAGGGCAATCATTCTTTTCGAAGATCAATCCCGGCCTTCTTAGCAACGGCATCTAGTCCATTCTTCTCTATGGTCTTCAATGCCTTCGTTGACAAACGAAGTTTAACATAGCGCTTTCCGGCTTCCCACCAAATCTTTTTGTATTGTAAGTTGACAAACTGCAACTTCTTTGTCTTGTGGGCTGAATGAGAAATCTTATTTGCTTTGTTTGCCTTTTTTCCAGTAAAAGGACAAACTCTACCTGGAAAAGAGGCAGCAAATTTGCAAGTAAACCAATTGTATAACCATTTCTTTGAGATAAAGAAGGGAAGCAAATTGCAAACAAAGATGGCTCAAAATTTGAATCCAAGACTCAAATACTCCAAAAATCCACGAAAGAAAAAGACTGAAAAGAAAAGGCTTTTTAATGGCGAATAAAATGGGTAAAAATACATTTCAGTTTAACTACTGCATTCGGGAAATCTGATGTGAGATGAATTACAAGTTAGCTCCTTTCCGGGTTTAAAGTCAAAACCCGTGGACAGTTGGACTTCGAGGTATTATAAATTCTTTTATGTTACGGGGAGAAAAATTCTTGGCATTGATGCCGGGAATACAATAACTTGCAAATTTAAACATTGGAACTTACGCATTTGAACGTTGAAATTGAAAGACTTGTGCTTTCTAAAGGTTTCAGCATTCGTGTCGTGAATCACATTTGAGAAACAATACTTGCAAGCTTTAAAAGATAAAATTGCAAAACAGAACTATAAACTTGCAAACCGGCCATGAATTAGACACGGCACATAGAAGAACCTAAGTAGTAAGCAAAAATATATTCAAAAGACCAATAAAACCTCGTGATGACATAGAAAACTAACAATGCTTAGAACTACTTTCGCTTCGTTTACATCTAAAACATACACATCAACAAAATGAACCCATTGTTAGCTCCATTTTGTTTCAACTTTTTTTAACCCAACAGAACCATACAAAAACAAGATAAAGGCATAGATAAGGAAAAGCATTTTCTTCGTATAACCACTCCCAAAACAGATCAATAAACAATTGTCTACCATCATAACCGTGATTAGTTTTCAAGTTTTTGGGATTTTTTTCTTCTTGGGTTTGTTTCATTCTCTTGGCTTCACACATTGGAACTAAACTTCCATTGAGTTTACAACTTTCAGGAATATAAAAGTCCTCAAATGGGTGCCAAACTAACTGAGAGTAATCTAAACTCAGCTCTTTTTTTTCCTTTTTTTTTTCCTTTTTTTTTCTATAATAGTATATAGGAGTGGTAATTTGACAATCCAATCAGCAGTTCAAAATCACGAATCTGAAACCATATATTAGAGATAAGTTTATTCTGCTATCTTTCAATACATATATTATTGTTAGCAAAAAAAAAAAAGAAAATTATATCATTTAATCGACTATAATAAGAAAATAATAAGTGTACTAATATCAAACTTCTCTTTTGCAACTTCGGAACGAATATGAGGAACCAAAAAACAAAAAAAAAAAAAAAAAACCAATTTCACTCAAGAAAAATCATTCTTTCCAACAACCAAAAAAGACCCAATAATGCCAAAAAAAAAAGAAAAAAAAAAGAAAACAGAGACAAAAAAAAAAGTAACTTTAGCAGAATATGAGAAAGAAATGACGAGAAGCGTACGGGCAACGGGTTGAAGAAAGGGAGCGAAGTTGGTAGAGATGGGTTGTTTGAGGGGCTGAAACGACAAGTCGTTGGGGATTTTGAGGCCACTGAGGTGGGAAGCGACGAAGCCAAGCTCCGAAACGGTGGCGCTGTTGGGCTTTAAAGAAGAAGAGAATTGTCGTTTTGGGAAGCAAACTCGACCGCAAGTGGAAGTTCCCAGCGTCGCCGATGCTGCCATGGCTGAAACTTTCCTTTTGTTTCGTTATCTGCTTTTGTTGGTGTTCTGTTTGGATAAGAATTTTTCACCAAAACATTACACTCCGATTCGGGGCCTCTGCTTTTTGTCGGGTTTCTTTTCTTCTCTGTGAGATCGGGTTGGGATTTGGGTCGGATCTCTTTAATAGCCCTCGGTTGGGCTCTTTACGCATCTAGCAAAATCTGAAAGGTAGAGTTTAAATATAGCAAAATTTTTAGAATATTACAAAAATAGTAAAATTTTGATAACATTAGAATAATAATTATATCATTATGCAGTAGAAAATGTGGTATCATTATAATAATAATTATGTCATTTTTTGTTATATTTATAATATCCTTAAAATTTTGTTAAATTTTAAATTAAGGTGTGAATTTTATCATGTCGTGTAATTATTACTTTTAGTTCGTGTTTATGTGGGCCCAGCCAAAATAAACGGAAAAAAGAGACAAACACTGTTAAAGTTTATGTGTATAAATTTTTATTCCTTTCTGTTAATTAATATCTTTTTTAATTAAATAAGTATTAATAAAAAATAAATGATAAAAATTCAGATTCACGAACTTTAAATGTTTAGTAATTTTTCTGAAAAGAATGGGCGCACAGGCCCATGAGTAAAAGACATTAGAGAAAATTTTCGTGCAATTAGAACTATAATGAGAGAAAGTGACAGTGACAAGATTTAAGTATCCAAATTTTTTGTGAAAATCAAGTGTATTGTAGAAAAAAAAAAAAAAAAAAAGGTTTAGAAATGTGGGTAAACTTACAAGATAAACGGCATATCAGTGTCTGAAAAATGACGGATCTTTATGACACTTTAGTTAGGAGGCATTCTTGTAGATTTTTCTTAACAATTAAGAGACTGAAAATCCTTTTGTCATAGTTTTGGAATATTTTAAATTGACATATCAATTTATAATAAATTGAACGGTACGATTAGCTATGATAAGTATCCTACTTATTAGATGAAAATGAGTAAGATGATAGAATAACAATATTCTGTGTGTACGCAAAAAGACGTCAAAATTTGATGCATGTTTAAGTTTGTAGCATTATCAATAGAAAAATGTTATTAAACCCAACTGGATTGAGTCAGGTTCTCTCACAAAAAATTGGACCCAAAAGTTACGAGAACCAAATTCTACCTATCAGGTTGAACAAAAGTACTCTCCATAATCTTTATTGCTACAAGGAAGATGGTTAGCGTCATTATTTTTGTCACTCACTTTATTCATTATTTAACACGTGAATGTCATTAATATAATATATTATTATTTAAATAAAAAATGAGATAGTAAAATCCACATGTCAAACAGCATATGCAAAGAATGATAAAAAAATGACAGAAAAAATGACGCTAACATTTCTCTTGCTACAAGTACTATTGCCTGATTTGCAAAAACCAAAACAGAATTCAGCTTGCAGGTCAAAGATCAGGCCCCAAATTTGGTTTTACAACTAAAACCTAATTGATACAATATACAGACTCTACAGCGCAAAAAAGCCACCAAATAAAAAAAAAAAAAATTACAGCCTCTAACACAGAGAAACTTAGTCGTGGTTAATAAAAACATATGAAGTTCAGTTTTCTCTTTTCACATGCTAAACATTATAGTCATTTTAGCATGTATTGGAATTGAAAGCGCGAATTCCATTACACATTTTCTTCATTTGTAACCGAACTTAAGATATAAAGGTGATATGTGTGAGAGAATTAGCTAAATGAATCAAGTCATACATGTAACCAAAATCTAAACTAAAATTGACCATAGTTAGCCATTTCCTCTCCAAATACTCACTACCATCCCGTTTCTAAAACCATATCGTTCAATTCAATGGAGCCAAGCTTAGCACTAAACCCCCAAAGAGGAACAAGATCTCCGTGCATTTCTTACTTCAATTTGCATGATTAGAAAAGCGTTCATCGTTCCAAAATGTTAAAACTCTATATGGACCATGGAACTCTTCAACTGCGCAACTACAAGAAATTCACGGACACTAGACGGTCATCAGACCTTCTCCAGTTGGGAATGAATCTAGCGGTTACGAAAGACACTCATTTTGGAAACCTTGTCTTGTAATGATCAAGAGCAACATACTCGACTGACACAATCCGGTCATCAAACAGTCGTCCATGCAAACAGTGCGCTGCCGTACAAGCGGCTTCTGTTCTTCCAAACTCCACTAACACACAACCAACCTCAAATATGCTTCCAAGATCGAACTGTTCCTTACTATCATCCATTACCTTGTCATTCGATTCTGTTTCCATAAAACCGTCAAATTCTTCAACAGTTCCTTGTTTCTTACTATCAGTGTCCCCTCGAGTTGAGTTATCTTCACCTGTTATTTTCTTTTCCATGCCATGTGTGTCAGTTGGAGTAGCACTACCAACCTTGTCATCAAGCTGCTCTGACACTTCTCTTGGGCTGTTCAACTGGGTGGGAAGTTCTTCCGGAATAATATTAGGTTCATTCTCATCACTAGTAAGCTGGCCCGTTTGACATGATTTGTCCTCTGCAATAATATTATCTAGTTGTCTATTATCAGTGCCACTATCTTTTGGTACTTCGTTTTCCTTAAGTTCTTGATCGTTCTTCACAAACTCTAACGCAGCAATTCCACTAGGCTCTCCATTTGTACATCCTCCAAAGTTTTCTGTTTTTGCATTATTACCCTCACACCCCAAGTTTGGTCCAAACTCCCCAGTTTGTGCCCTGTTGTTGAGTTCACATATTCCCGAGCTGGTAATCTGGCTATTACTTTGCTTGACTACATTAACAGATTTGACATTGCCAAACCTGCTTAATCATATAGAGTTAACTGTCATTTCAATTTCACTAGGGAAAAAAGTTAAGAATAAATTAGACGGGAATTTTCCAGCACCTTACACACTCCAATCGAACATCTTCAATAACTTCTTCAACTTCTGGTTCGGATAGGGAAGAGAAACCCACCAAGTTGAACTAATTCACATTCAAAAGAAATATTGCAGAAGTATATGTTAGTAAGAGCATTTTTACTCGCTTATCATCATTCATTTTTCTCACAGTTTTATCCTTGGCTTTGCACATTATCAGTTATTTCAATTAATAGAGTGTATTAATTAATAGATAGACAGAAAGATACAACACAAACATAAATTGTATACACAACCAAAACCATGGATAACATACCATATTTTTAAGCTTTAGGACTTGCGTAGGCTGTTTGAGAAGTGGCTTTGCATGCTCTGGAATCTTATACAATGATGACTCCGCAGAATTTCCCTAGCAAATCATTTTTTTTTCGGGGGTTAAGTAAAAAGAGTAAACGTAAAAACATAAAATATTAGATTACAAATAGTTAATTGTTTTCAACAACCATCTTAAAATTTACTAGAAGGAATGAAGTGATGGTAGTACCAAAGATTCTGC
Source organism: Morus notabilis (assembly GCF_000414095.1). Classification (NCBI taxonomy): domain Eukaryota; kingdom Viridiplantae; phylum Streptophyta; class Magnoliopsida; order Rosales; family Moraceae; genus Morus; species Morus notabilis. The sequence continues at coordinate 174,431 of NW_010358940.1, read as the reverse complement.
ACCCCGGATCGCCTGAATAACAGTTAGTACTTTCCCTCCCAATTTCATGCCATTGAGACCCGCGCAAGCTTTGGGAGCAATAGATTGATCTACATACTGAAAAGGTATGTAGTCCAGTGAGAACTTAAGTTTATGGGATACAAAGTAAATTGGGAATCTATGCGATACAATAAATCTATATAATTTATATAAACTATATATATATAACAACATAACAACTTTAGATTCAGCTAAATGAAATATCCAAAAATATATAACAAATTGGTCTAAGACGACACACCATTCCACTTGTACCATTTGATATTCTTTTGAGGATCCCAAATTACCATGAGTATATTGTTCATCAAGTAAACGCTTGCATAAAAAAAAAAACGTTAAAAAAAATTAAAAAAAAAAAAAAAAAAAAAAAAAAAAAAAGAGCAAAAAAAAGGAGAGAGATCTGTGACAATGCTTTATCGTACCTCCAGAAAAGCACATGGATCATTCAGCTCATCATTGACCTCAAAGTGGTAGGCCTTCAGAGGTCCAAAGGCACTAACAATCTCCATGAGCTAGAAAAGAAGCATAAAGGATCGTGTCACAATATAGATACATGACCAAAGTGAAATATGAAAAGAAAAGATGAATTCCATTTAAAGAATGGGAAGGGAATGCATAACAAATGAACCGTATTTACCATCTTTGATGAAAGAGCCTTTGAAATTCCACCAATAAAGATCTGCAGAAAGAAGGCATTAAAAAATGATAGAAAAGTCAGAATATAAACCACAACAAACATATGTTCTAACATTGATAGAGAATCAAACATACAAAATAAAATTTCATCCAACATTGACATGCAAAAACAAAAAAACATAACTAACAGGAAGGATCATTATGTGTCGCCGGACCAAGACGATTAAAGAAATAGAGAGAGAAAGGGATATAGAAGAAGAGAATAATTGAGAGAAGTAGAAGAAGAGGGAGAAAATATCTGTATTCAATTAATCATCAAAGTTTAAAGTGAAAATACAAGTATCATCTCTATTTATACTCCTAAAACCTACTAATAAGATAAACACAACCAAATATTCAAATACCTTCGATAAATCCTAGACAATCCTAATAGATAAACACAACATAATTCAAATATTCTAATTATTCCTATATTTATCTTGTTTCCCATCATTATGCTAATCAATGCCAAGACGATTAAACAAATAGAGAGAGAAAGGGATATAGAAGAAGAGAAGAATTGAGAGAAGTAGAAGAAGGGGGAGAGAAGAGAGAAACAAGAGGGAGAAAATATCTGTATTCAATTAATCATCAAAGTTTAAAGTGAAAATACAAGTATCATCTCTATTTATACTCCTAAAACCTACTAATAAGATAAACACAACCAAATATTCAAATACCTTCGATAAATCCTAGACGATCCTAATAGATAAACACAACATAATTCAAATATTCTAATTATTCCTATATTTATCTTGTTTCCCATCATTATGCTAATCAATGCCAAATGTATAACAGTGTAAACAAGACAATGATATATCATCACTAGGTTATGTCAATAAAGAAGACCGCCTCGAAATCTTAGGGAAAAGATTTAGCTGAGAGTTAAAGCTCATGTATAGGCAACACTCTGTTGATGTTGACTTAGAGTTCAGTTCTACCGATGTCATCTCATCTTATGCTATCATGTCTTATAAATACGAATATTGCTGAACTCGTTTACCTTGTTGGGCGAATCCTTCACGACATCACTAATTGTATCAACCGCATCCGTTGATTTCTCCAGGTCACCAGTCTGCATGAAAATAGCAACTGTCTGAAAACCTGCTACATGAATGGTAACCACAACATACCTCAGAAAACCGAAAGCAGCACAGTAAAGTACTAGTTCAGCCACACACACACACACAGATAGGAAAGCGACAAAAAATCTTGTAAAACTAAGCCTGCTAGTTTTACTTGTTTCTCTTTGTAAAACTAGATAATCATACAGAACTATGCATATATGAAATTTCTGAAACAACAAGCTGCATAACTGGATATGCAATCAGGCTATCTACAAAAATTCCAAGTCATCCCATCTATAACTAATCTTTTATTATTATTATTATTATTATTTTGATAGAACACGGGATCGAACCTGCAACCTCCCCCCAAACACCATCCCACCCGAACCCCCTAGTGCCACTAGACCAAGCGGCTTTTAATTTCGATTCACATGTGAACCATCGTATTCTAAACAATGCCCTTTAAAGCAGACAGAGTAGACAACTATAAGTTCCTACTCTAATAAGTTATCGTGTAGTCTATTTCAGGATATGGATCCCTGAGTTCAACTCCTGTTCCCAGTAGGATTGTCCCAAATACTCAAATGCTACTGCATAAGTATACGAATAAAATCAAAACAGTTTAACACAGTTTGAAGCAGAAAAACGAATAGTTGTTTAGCAAATCTGATTTTTCTGCAGGCGCTAAACAAGTTTTGGCTTAAGGTCGGGACTGGTCATGGTAAATGTAGTCTGAAGCGTCAGTTGGGTTGGTTTTCATTTTTTAACATTCCAAAGCTTCGGTTTTTTCTCAGATTCTACTGTCTTCTTTTCATGCCTTTTCTCACAGAGACAGATCAATGCAACTGTTGAATTGTCTTCACTGCCCCTTTAGTGAATAGCAACCTTCACCTAGCTGCTAACACTAGGTACTACAACACACCTCAGCATTACTATGATTGTGGGTACAAAAAATAGAACGTTCATTAACTAAAGGGGAAAAAAAATATCTAAAACAGGCAAATTCAGTATAGCTATGATCATCAAAGACATACATTTTTATTGACTAAGAAAATAAAAGAAGGACAAGGATTCTAATGAGATGAAAATACGTAGAGGCAACAATGTTAAATAAGTGATACAGAAGCAGGAAACCAGGCAAAGTCCACCTCTAACTTCTAAAGAGAAGAACTTCAACTTCAAAGATCACAATGTCAAAGATTATATCAACAAAATAAACAAAACAAGCAATAGGTCATATTTAAAGCAGTTATGAGAATGGAATGAAAGTTTAATGCTTACTGCCACTTCAACAAAGTCCTTAGGGCGTCTAATTTTCAGAACAGAACCAGAAATGGAACTCCCATTAAAAGAAAGAGCTGCTGAAGCATCTTCCGGTGTAAGAAACTCGACAAGAGCTTGGCTCTTCTCTTTGTTTATCTGCAGTCATAACTCATAAGATAGGTAAGGAATTCATAATACCACATGAATTCACGCGAATAAAGAGGCAAAATGGACACTCGCATAAATTTTGTACACTTACAATACAGCTGATGCATGGTTGAGTTCCTTGGATATGATTAACTCTTGACGACAAGAAAAGATCATTAAACCATTCCACCAAAGCTTTCTCGGAGGTTGAAGAAGGAATATTCTCCACATAAAGCCTCCTCATAGGCCGTGTAGCTTGTGTTAGTTGGACGGTGTCAATGGAGGCAAAGCTTCTAGTTGATACTGCAATGGAAGGAACTGCAGAAGGCAACTGTGGAAAAGTTGAAGCAATAGGAGCAGCACTAGCCAACTCTTGCACACCCGTGGACTCAATATTGTTTGATGACTGAAAATTAGACGGAACTGAAGCAGATAATACGTTGTCAGTTCCTGCAGGTGGGACATCCCACTTGGCAATTTTCTTCTCTGATGAATGATCGGGTGGAGGAGGAGTCTTAGCAGCAGCCTCAGTAATTCGCTTCCTCGGTGAATAGCCACCGAGCGCACTAGGGGACTCATCGCGTCGGCGACTTGAGCCATTACTTGATAATCTGTTCCTATCAGCATGATGTGGTTTTCGAGACTTATCTTTATGAGAATGTGAAGCAACCTCTCTATATGTCATCCTATCATAAGATGCGGTTTTATGATCCTTTAATGAGGGTGATTTGGACCTTCTACTTCTACGATCATGATCTCTACTCCTAGAACGTTCCGTTTTCGGCCTCGGTTCTTCAAAACGATATTGCGATGGTTCCTTCCTCTTGTTTCTCGCTGAATTGTCTGTTTCATGATGCCTTCCTGTATCGAGTTTCTTTGCAGGATTCCTGTCTTTTATTTTCTCATCATCTCCATTAATGTATTTTCTCTTGCTTTCTCTTTCAGATTTTCCTCTACTTGATTTTGTATGTCTCTCCTTTCCTCTTGAGTCCCTTGAGTGCCTCTTTCCAGCTTCCTTTTGAATATTATCAGTTGAACGCTTATCGTTTTCTCTCCTATCATGCATTTTTTTGTCATTCTTGCCTCCCTTAATTTCATTCCTTGTTTCATTGTTTGGTCTACTAAATACAACCTCCACTTTGCTTTCCAACCTACGAGTTCCTCTCTCTTTCCTTTTCGCACGACTTTCTTCAGATTTATCACTTACTGAAGTCTTCTTTTCTTCTTTTCTGAAACTTCCCCTTTTTTCCTCCTCTACCACATGCCTCTCAGCAACAGGCAAAGAATTTGTATAGTGTCTGTAAACCCTTTCGGATCCCAAGCAATGAGCCACACTCTTAACAACATTCTCACTCGACACAATTTGTTCTTCGACAACTTTCTCTTTGACATCCTCAGAAAAGCTCTTCCCTTTCCTCCTAAGCATAATCTCTTCGAAGCTGAAAGGCCTCGTTCGAGCTGCACTTCCTTCATCGTTATTATGCAGGGAGGGCCTCCTGCTCTTCTCATTGTTTTCTTTCTGCCGGTGCGACGTGCTCATCTCGCTAAATTTTAACACCGAAAAAAACTTAACACAGTAACCAACAAAGATAAACCAGTATGCATCTCGATATATGCATTGACTACCACTCGAAAAAATTATCACTGCATCAAAGGAAAAAGTAGCATTTTATTATGAATGGAAATTCAACAAGTAGCAGGTACAAAAAATAATAAATAAATAGAATGCCTTAAAGATTAAAAAAAAAATTGAAATCAAATTACAGACCCAAAAAGACTATGAAGAGTTTTCTGACTTCAAATGTGTGTTTCTGCATTGTGTAACATTATTATGTCAGAGAAAATATCTATATTCCGTGCATATTAAAAGGAAATTGAATATATATATATATATATATATATATTCAAAAACCCAGATTAAATTTACATAACTATACATCATATTTTCAGCAAATAAATAAATAAAATCACCTCAATTCTTGCTTCCAAATAACACAATTCAAGAAATCAATAAGATAAGCTGATCCGACACTTCACAAGAAATTCCTGTCTATGGGCATAAACACAAAACTACTCGCTCACTTTAACTTTCTGCTAGTTTGAGAAATGAGAAGTATAAAAACATCTTTAAAAAAAAAAAAAAAAGGAAAACCCATGTTTCAGAAACGAAAGATAAGAACACAACATCCAAATATCCAAACAAAAGTTCAACAATTTATCGTCAATTTAATCATTTCGTCCAATATTCGCAGGAACAGAAGCAGACCATAAAACCCAGTTAAACCCATAAAAAAAAAAAAAAAAAAAAAAGTTGTACCTTTGGCGAAAAAAGTGATGTGAGAGCGAAGAGAGATGAAAAGATTAAGCAGAGAAATCGGAGGGGTTGATGGTGCAGAAAATTTTAATGGAAGCGACACAAAAGAGAAGGGATTTGGGAAAACCTAAATGAAGAGACATTTTGTCCAGTTATATCCTACACTCTCTCTTGGTTTGCCTTGGCCCTCCCTCCATTAGGATTTATGATTTTTTTTTTTTTTTTTGGAAGGGATTATTATTTATGATTTATGATTTATTTACTTTTGATTAATATTGATTTCCCTATCATATTTTGAAACCTAGTAGAACTAGATAGTTTGCGGATGGGCATGAGCTGTTTTTATTTTTAGTAATCTTTTCCTTCTTTTTTTCTCAAAAAATAAAAAAATAAAGAATTTGGGGCGACCTAAACACAAACAAAAATTTTAATTGAAAGTCACGCCCGAAGAATTAAATGAAGTTAATTAAGATAATTAAAATTTATTAGTATACCTAATCTGATTTAATTAATTGGTTATTAATTAATAAATGTTTCTGACGAGTAAATTTAAATAATTCTAAAGTATTTAAATATTCTCAGTATTTACATTTTTACCCAGAAGTGTGTATGAGCATATTTCTAAACTGTCATTTTAAATATTAGACACCTGTCCATTTTCCTTTTCTTTTTCCTTTTTCCTTCCTTTTCCTTTTCTTTCCTTGTCCTTCCTTGCACTCTCTCTCTCTCTTTCCC